>NW_018020666.1:372392-496074 GCF_002006095.1 Pseudomyrmex gracilis | reverse complement strand
AATAAAGTGTGTTTATAAGAAAGTGCGCCTTTGTCATTGCCGCGTCCGCGCACGCGAGTATCGGCGTCTCTCGAGAACGGCTTCGTGCGCCGCGAACGTAACAATATTTATCGGGTCGAGATATCGGTGATCTTTGTCCGGTCGTTTCGCTCGAATCTGCGATCCGAACAGGCACTTACATCGTGTAATACGAGTCGAGGTCTCGTTGTAAAAGTCGATGGCGTCTGGGGGTTGTTGCATCGAAGCTGAAGGTACCATTGAAATTCCGCGCGTCTCACAATTCCGATATAATAAAGATACCGTGTATATACGGCCATTGACGTTTCTTCCGCGCTCGGGAGAAAAGAGCGCGCACACGCGAGGGTCTATAAAACCCTTATTCTCCCCCGTCGCATATTCGGAGACGTGATCGCTTTCGCGAAATAATATATGAAGCTTTCCGAATGGTATTTCACACAACCACCGATCCCCGGCCCTTTGCCTTCTAATAAGCACTCGCTAATTAATTAGCAATTAGGAGAATTGAAACTGCTAAATGCGAGAACTATTCGACGATATCAGCATTACCAAGCAAAATGTTCAAATGTCGACAATTACGTCGAAATTTATGCCGCTATAATTTCGTCGAGAAAATTTTTATTATTTCATAAAATTTTAAGTAAAACTGTAAATGGCAAACTATTTTTTATAGTAAATCAACTATTTTCTCTACCATTGGAGAATTTTAATTGCGTTAAGAATATTTGTTACGTATAATGTGTCTGATTACGTATAATATGTCGTAGACTACGCTGAATGATAAGCGTTGAGCCGCAGTATGATTAAAAGAGGATAAAGGTAAGTCGACCATACGTTACGTCACGCGTTACGCGTTTATCCGATTTTCACACTCTAGAACACGATATAAATAAATATCAAAGGGACATGTGTGGTTCGCGTACGTGACGATACAACCATGTAAAAACACAGCGGATGCGCAGCGCCGTATAAAAATAACACTGGCTAGTCTTGTTATCGACTTGAATTACATGCGTCGGACCGCGCGCGCGATGTATCACGACGCATCCGTATAAAACTCACGATGCAACACGTTGCGCGTCGGCGTAATAATAATAATGTACACACATATACGCGGCGGTACCGATGATGATGATAATAATAATAATGTTGATAATGATATTAAAAGAATGTTGATTGTATGCCGCAACAATTTTCTAAAATCTCTCGGATTTAATAAAGAGAGAGAATTGCGCAACATGTGTGAGGAAATTTATATAGGAGAAAAAAAAATAGAAACAAATAACGTAAATTCTATATAATAAAGTATGATATGACGAATTGTAATGAGTATATATATAACACTAAATTGTATGTAATATTGCAAATAAGAAATGCGATTAAATCGCAATTTGTATGCGAACGTAGTATTAATCAGTTTCACAACAGCTTCGCGTTCGTTTTTTGTTTCAGACGAGGCGAAGACGAGGACGCGCAGAACGTCGCATTACCGCGCGTGCTTCTCGAGATCCAGATAATCTTTTCGTTCATTAAATCTCATCCGCTTAATTAAACAAGTGATATACTTTTTTCGGTGCGTTCTTGCGAGTGCGACGAAAGTGCAATCGGGAGCGCGTCAAGTGATCTATCGTATCTTTTCGTTGGAGACGCCGGCGCGTCGCGACGCCGGATCATCCTTTGGGATTATCCCGAGCTCTGGCCGACGGGAGATGTTCCGGAAGTGCAGACTGCAGCAACGCGACAGCAACTTCCGACCGCCCGATATACACAGATAGCGCGCGCGATTGTGAGGGGTTGCACGAGAGATCGAGATCGTTACGCAGGGGATCGAAAGGCGAAGGATTTAGATCCGAGGACGAAGAGGATGATGAAGATTTAAAAAAACTCGGAAAGAGGATAACAAACAGACCTGACTGCCCGTTGAAAGGGCTCGACAATAGGAAAGTAAATCGTACTGAAGAAGTACTCGGCAGAGCGGAAGGTTTCTTCAGGAAAGTGCTGAGAGAAAATGTCAGTGAGGGATGCGATAAGTTGTTGAGGAGTATCAAGGAGAGTCAATCACTGCTGCTAAAGAAGAGTATTTACCGGAATAAGGATGTTCAGCGAGATTCTTCGTCATTAAAGAAGGATATTCGAGAAGAAGCATTACTGTTAGTCAATAAAGGCAATCAGGCTTTAATATCAGAAGAAGAAACTACGAAGAGAAGTTTAGAGGAAAATAGCAAGAAGCGAAATCGATTATTAGCGAACAAGGAAGATGTTCAGGGAAGTTCACTGCCACTGAAGCAGGAAATTCAGGATAATTCGTTGTTGCTGAAGAGTGACGCTCGAGAAGAAGCGCTATCAGTCGAAAGAAGCGACGCAACGTTAGTGAAGAATAATTATCAGGACAGTCTTTCGTATCCGAAGAAAGAAGGGACCAATAAAAACGTTGACAAGAGCTTCCTACTGCCAAAAACAGATTCCGATGAACTATTACAGACGCAGAAGAACATCGGAGAAGATCTACTGAAGAAACATTTACTTAATGAGACATCGCGAGCGACGAAAAAAATTGTGGGAGAAACTAAATTATCCTGGGAGAATCTAACACGAAACGATCTTCAAGAGAGTCAACGTTCGATAAAGAAAAATGACGACAGTTTGAAAAAAAATACTTTGACTGATCCACTGATGCAATTGACGAAAAGAGATATTCATAAGAATCTAGAGATATCAAGAGATATTTTTGAAGAAAAAATATTTTTGGTAAAGGAAAATTCTGAAGAAAGTTCGCAATTGACCGTACAGAGTTCCTTGTTATCGCAGAAAGAAGACATTCCCGATTATTTGCAATTGCAAATAACAGATAGGACTGTCCAGGATAATTCGTTGACAAAGAATCTTTCTTCTTTAGTTCGGAAAGAGAAAAACATTCCTGAAAGTCCGCCGTCGCGACTAATAGATAAAAACGTCCAAGAAAAGTCTTCGCGGACGAAGAATCTTCGATCTCCGGTTAGGGAAGTCACTTCTTCAGCTGAAAAAGAAGAAGACATTTGCGATGAAGACTCATCGTCGCAATTGATAGGAAACATTATTCGGAACGGTCATTTGTTGATGAAAAATTCTTATTCTTTAGCTGCGAAAGGTATTTCTTCGGCTGAAAAAGGAAAAGAATTATTGCAATCGACAGAAAGAATTGTTCAGAATGACCCTTCGTTGAAGAACTCTTCATTGAAGAATTTCTGTTCAAGTATTGGTGATGATCAGGCAGCGCCTGTGCGACCTTTAAGGCACAAACAAGCCAGACGCGATTCAACAGATGTTTATCAATCTTCGATCGTTCATAAACGTTATTTTCCGTCGACAGACTCTCGAGAAACTCTTCAGGAATCGGAGAAGGTGCGAATAGAACGCAACAGTGTGTACAAGCTGAAGCGATCGCCTCCGCCGGAGGAGAACCGGCCGGGTCGAAGGTCGTCAGAGCCCGATAACAGCAGGTCATTTGATAAACACGATTCGTCGGTCGGCACAAAATGCAGACTGGTGGATTCGACATGCAATACGAAACGTCAGTCGATCGCGAAACCAGCGGAAGAGTGTATTCCGATCTTTGAGATCTCTCGCGGCGAAGATATCGTGAATATTTTCGAAGAAAATTCGGAAACCAGCGCGGAATCCATTGAAGATGTATCGGAGCGTTCGGATCTCGAAGAAGAAAATTCCACGAAGAACTTGAAGAATCTAGTTATTAAAGTAAACAATTCTACGGAAAAAACCCCGCTCTTTGAGATTGAAAAATCCAATGAAGAATTAAAAAAACTTGATCTTCTCACGATAAAAGATTCCGAAAATATTCTGACAAGTGTATCCACTAAGATAAACATCAGAAGTTTACCCTTGAAGATAATCAACAGTATTGAATCTTTGTACAACCCACGACTGATTCAGAAGTCTTCCAGTCCCGCAGATCGTCAATCGAGTGATCTACGGCTGCCGCTAATTGAGCAGAGATTACCGAAAGGTGAGAAGAGAAGCGGATTGCCCGACAAAAGATCCCACAAAAGTTTCAAGATGAAACTGATCGTCAAACTTATCCGCATCCGCGACAAGGTGGTACTCGGTCTGAGCGCGTTCGCCATTCTGTTCACGCTGTTGCTGGTGATGGACCTGCAGATGGATCTGGGCTACAGCGGCCATCATCTGACCCCGAGTCACGCTCGCGTCAGGGTCGGTGACCCGCCAGACGCCGACACCGTCTACAACAACTTCCGCCGGAAGTTCCTGCAGCGTGCCAATGGCAGCCGAGAGCAGGCGAATAGCGATTCAACGCCGGTCGTTGAAAAATCTGGGAAAAGCGAGACGATACCGCCCACGACAACGATGAAGAAGCACGACGACTTCGCGGACTTGGTGGGATTGGTGGTGAACAAGTTCGGGGCGAACTTTGACGAAGGGGTGGTGAGAGTCAGTGGAGAAGATCACGCATATAATCCGACGATCGCAAACGTGAGAAAGATGGCAGCGAGGTGAGTGGCAGAGTCGGTAAATATAAAACCATCTAAGATAATATCGCAAAAATTTATTACACACATTAATCATCACGAATCACCTGTGAAAAAAAGCAAAGTTGACACTTAATTGTGTCAAGTTCTGTTAACACTTTTATTATATGTCACTCGGTATCTAATTAATCTAATTAACGCGGCTATCAATCACAAGATCTCATCCTGGCGAAACTATGAGAAAAAAAAAATGATATTTAACATTAAAATTATAACTTCGTGGTGGTTAAACGCGTTTTGAGTATCCACGCAAGAACATCACAACGAGAGAGAGAAAATGTATTGCAGATATCGATCGGAACAAAACGATGTCCTGAAGAAAGAAGAAGAAAACATTTTTAATTTCTTACTTAATCCTCTCTCACAGAGATGATTCGTTAGTCGTGTGTGATTTGTCCCGAATAAAAAATATATATTTTTGAAATATATATTTTTTGACAATTTCTGCTATACTGCACGTACATGAGTGTGATTCTCGCGTCCGATGTGAGCGCGGCTTTAGGCGTTGCGGGATGCGAGTCGGCGGCGCATGCACGAGTGCGTTTGCCGTTTGCAAACGTAATTATACCGATGACAGTCGGGACGAACATACGTAATCTCGACGCGCGTGTGTATACCATTTGCGTGTACACACGTACGGCGGAAGTGTTGTTGGTACAGGTGCACGATGTTCCATGGCGCCTTCGTGGAACGTTGTGGAATTACGTTTCGTTATAATCGCGCGGGCGCGCGCGCGCGCAGGGGTGGAGAACAGCGAGCGCGCACAAAGCCCGTTGTGTTGGATCCATTCGACCTCACTTCCGTCTCTGTTCCGCGCGCGCGGATCATATAATTCCTCACACGTCTTTATTCTAACGATAGTAGTTTTGGGCGGGAAATCCTGCTGCGGGGAAACGCGACGGAACGTTCTATACAAATACGAAAGTAAATGGGATATTTCTGCTTCCCTGAGATGTGTGTCGAGATCCCGAAGATCAAAACTGTTTCTTTCTCGCGATAAGATTCAAGGGCGGTTTTTTGTTGATAATAAGCGTGAACGTCGCTGTGAAGGTCGCTTTTCGTTTCCGCTACATTGAGACTGTGTGTGATTACATGACGATAACGGAAGCGCGATGATTGCAGTCGCGGCGACGTCCCGTTTCCGCGATGACATGTAATTACGGCAGATATAAACGCGCAGAAATGGCGCGTGTTCGATAAAACTCGGACAGATGCGAAACAAATTAATTCTCAACATACGTATATCACACCTTGCGAAAATCGACGGACACACACCGACATTAATTTCCGTAATTACTTGACCTTTTACAGATGTGCTAAGTTTTGTCGGGTTAATTTTCGCAGCGAGAAAGACAAATATAGATAATCGCATTTCGTTGACATTAATTTTCAAACGGACTTTATTGCGTTAACAAACTTGAGGACGAATTTTATATAGAATCTCGTAATGAAAATTTATAAGAGATTACGAGATTTCCCTTTGAACATCGCATTTTCTAGAAACTTTATATTGTCATGTTACGCGCGTGCATAAGCAGATCGCGTTGAATCATGGCGGATTACGAAGGGAAATGCGTCATCAGCATATGTCCACTCATCGTGTGTTATGTTAGCGTTTCTCGTCATCTCTCGTGTCACCTTGCGGCGCGGATTCTCGGAATGCGAGTTGTGCAGTCGCCGCAGACGGTGACAAATTTCAAAAATTTCATCGCATAAACAATCTCTCCGCATTCACAAAGTTCAACTTGCGTAATTATAATTTTGCATATTACACACACGTATGTAGAAATTAATTACTATTTAAATTGTCATTAAAATCTGTCAACTTCATTAACAATTGTCGACTCTAATGTATCTATAATGCTTGTTTACTTGTTTGCTTTGCCTCTTGATTATGATTGTTTGCAAAAATATCCGCACACCCGCCCGCGATATTGACCGTGTAAATAATTAATTGATCATTAAAAGTTGTGATCACCGTAATGTGAAATTACGCCAAGCTAACAATTTGTAAATCAGTGTGAAACGATATTATTGATTTTATTAATAGATGTGTGTTGAAACCATTGGCTGATGAACGGTATTTCGAATGCGGTAAAATGGCGCCTTTGGGCTCATCTGCGCCGCGCGCGGTTTATCGTGGTGGAAGAAAGTAGTGTGTATACACCGCCCGACTTTTCAGGGCTTTGAAACTTTCTCAATAGGCCATTTTGTCGCAGAAGTGCATAGGGAGAGGCGCATAAAAGGGAGATGCGTCTCAAACATTTGAGGCTAAAAGAAGAGCGGGGGATAAGCTATCTCGGAAATTTAGAGCGTCTAACGGGTGGCGGTGAAAAAAACTCTCACGCTCTCTCGCGGAATGGACACGTTCGTGTGTGGGATCGGAAATGATCTCGATCGGAGAGAGGGGACGGAACAATACCGATGTCGAGAAACGAGAAGAAAAAAAAATACACGCGCGTTATCAAATCGCCGTCATCTTGTCGATTTAGCACCAGCGCTGCGAGATATAATTGCCGTCTATTGAAACGCGAAAGTCGGCAGATTAGATCGCACGATAAAATTCCGTCCACGGAAAGCTGAACCTCGTATATCAAATTTACCCGATACTCACGCTTGTCTGAAGTGTCTCTTGACACAGTTTCTTCGGTTTTTTTTCGATTTCATTTATTTTAACACGAATCACACATTAAGTTGCGACATGTACAAGCAAATTAAATAAAAAAAAAAACTCTTTCCGCGATCGTTCTCCGGATATTTTTCCACGACGATCCGACGATGCAACAGGTAGGCACTTTTCCGCCATCGCATCTGCCTCTGCGTTACTCGCAAATTTAATTGTTGCCAAGAAAAGTGTAACGCGCCAGCGATCATTAAACGTCACACGGTTCGGCGGAGCTGCCGCATTTCTCGGTGCGACATGATTTATGATGCATTTGCATTGCTGCCATGTTAACCTTAGAGACATAATTGAAAGCGTACGAAAGTAATAAATTAGTGCGGTTAAGGGATATATCGAATGTAACGTACTCAATTCGTGCAAAATAATTCAATTTATGTAATTTGAGCATTTATTTTTGTGTGACGTAACCGGATAAGATTTTTTTCACATAATTATTATTTACATATATTATCGAAACATATGTATGTATTTCTCTTTCACCTGCCGAGCAAGCTGAAAATGAGCCTTTAATCAACTATCGCGTGTTCATATTTAATGCGTTTCACGGTACGTTCAATCGATCGCATTTCTAACGAGCGCTGCGATCGTAAAAACAAAAGTTGCGGTCTCGCTATTCTATACGAGCTAATCGCACGAACATAAAACTAATATTTTTTGACAAAGAAAACAACACGAAATCGATACGGGACTTAATTATAAAACCGTCGTCTTTCATTTTTCGCCGAGCAACGAGTTTTATTAACACGTCATAAAAATCGCACGGTATTATATGTACACGATATTTATATGTACATATACACATTGTATAGAAATGTATATTACCTATGATGCCGGTTTTTCTCGGTCAATTATCCATCGGACACACAGTTATATAATTGCGACATGCGCAGAGATAAACAGGATTATATCGTATCCACGGAACTGGACGTACTGGAAATACCAGTTGTACATTTGACTGGTACATACGTGCATTTATACATACATATAAATATATATATTGCCCGTCACGGAACTAAAATAATTTATTAAATCGAATCGACCGGTGAAAGAAATCGCGCGACCGATGCGAACGTGTTTTTGAAAAATATTTTAAATTTCTACATTTATATAAGAAAAAATATACAAGAATATATATTTCTCTCAATCTTCTTAACGCAATCTACTTATTTAATCATCCGTGTAATAAATGAAATCAATAGTAGTTTAATGGTGTTCGCTATATAATATTTTGTACATGCAGTGAATTTGATATTTCTCGTAATGTACGTGGTGGAAATATAATATTTCTCCGTCGTCGCGTGTGTCAAGAACATCGCGAAAGTCCGTTCCGGCCAATTGCGGATGCGCGCGAATTTATTGGCGCGAGAGGAACAATCGAATTCACACGCGAGGATGTAGAAACGAGCAACGGGAAAAGCCACGACGACGGGAAAAATCGTGTCACGGTTATTGGGTCGCGTCGATGTCTGTCGCAAACTTTTTGCGACGTTCAACTCATTTTGTATAATGAATGAATTCCTCAACAGGTTAAAAGAAAATCACACTAATTAGGAAGACATTTTTTTTTGTACGAAAGCACAAATTAAAAGAAAAAGTACGAAGTTTGCGATGAAATTAATTAACAATCTTTTTTTATATGAAATATATTACGTAAGGTAAAGAAAGAAAACAATCTCAATATTTCATAAAATTTTCTATTGTAACGCGAAGTGCTATTTTAATTTATCGTCTCAATATTAATTATTGAAGATTCTAAAACCAGCAGACACGCTTGTTATCGGAATTAAATGATACGGTCGATCGGTGATGTCGTCAACAAGCACGTCGCCTCTTATCACGGCTTATCAAATAAGAAAGATAAATTTAACGACCGATAGACGAATGTCGAGACGTTCGTACATTGAGCGTCTTAAACATTTTCAGTTACTGTTAGCTACGTTACATCGAATCGATGACGTTTTCGCACACGCGAAGCAACAGCAAAGCGAACTGACCGCAAAGTTCACACAGGAAATTCAGTCTGTATAATTCTGTCACAGTCTACATTATCGATCATTTACAGATCCGCTTCACCGATCTCGTGCTTTCTTACTTCGTGTTTACGTACCGCTTGTCGTCACACGTGCACATACGCGGAGGGGGGAGAGGGGATCTATGGAGTTCGCAGATCGCCGGATCTTCGCTTGGTTAGTTTCGGTTTATACACAATGAGCCGAAATTAGGTCAATAGCAGACTCTCTGTCTGGTCAGTTTCCGGCAAACAGAACTGCCTGTTCTCTCGCGCACCCGCTTTGCCTGTCCAAATTGTCATACGCGATCGGGATTAAAGCAAAGAGAAACATGGGAAATTGATTTTGCTTCTACCAATATTGAGAGAGAGAGAGAGAGAGAGAGAGAGAAAGAGAGAGAGAGAGAAAGGAAGAGAAAGAGAAAGACTACGACATCTCAAAATAATCGAAGATATGTACACACAAGAGATACACATTTCGAATCACACGATACACATTCCCGCGAAAAAGTTTTCTTTCTCCACTTCTTCCAATAATTTGAATTTTTGTTCGAGTTTCATAAATCCCAATATTTTTGACATTTTCTCATCTTATCTTCAATATATACATAATGTTATCTGTTCCAAAATGTGTATATATGTGTACGAAGACAGTCTTTCACTTTCATACGTGTGTTAGAAAGAAGAGGAATTAGATCTCGAAGAGGTCAGAAGAAGGGGGAAAGAAGAGGAAGAAACACAGGGAAGAGGGACCGTGGACCGTGGGTCGTTCCGCTCTGGAAAATGCGCGGAGACGCATTTCTCTCCCGGGGAAAAGCCATTTTCTCGGCTCTCGTGCTGTGCCGCCTGTTTACCCCGCCTCGGCTCATCTATAATTTCTATCCTCGCTTGTTTACGGCATCGTGTCTCGCGGCAGTACCGTGCGTTCGGCGTTTTTATTTCTGATCGGTCCGATGGGACGAACACCGGGAAATTTTTCTGTGGAAAACTTCGTAAATTCACGGCCAACGATTTTTCCCAATCATATTCCCTATTTGCGCACAAAATCGCCGATCGAAGACACTTTCGCGCTTTCGAAAAATTAGGGTCTTAACGTTTGCATCTTTTTTTTCTTGGCATCGAATGTGTGTGACTTACAAAAACGTAATCCGAAAAAGTAGTAATTTATCTTGTTGCAGAATACAAATATGTGAGAAAGAAATTAAATTTAAAATAACGAAAAATTTTTTTACGAATTGGAGAAGATTGTCCGTAGAACAGAGAGTGTGCACACAATCGACGACTATTTTTATATAATAGTTTCAATCTTTTAATCCTTTCATCACTTGATGGCGTATCGTAATTCGCGCAAAAATTCTCACGGAAATGATCACGTACGCGACCGGCCAAGTCGATAACATTTTTCCGTCGAAAAATTTCGTTTCTCTCGACTGAAAGCGTGTTATATCGTCTTTGATAAGCTGAAAAGTACGTTTGTGTGCACCACAATAAGTCTGTTTAGCAATATATATGTATGTGTGTGTATATGTACGTGTTTGTGTGAATCAATATATTCCAACAGTCGTAATTTTTATTCATTTAGATCGCTTTTTGTCAAGATGATAATAATGTGTTATTAATGAAGTGAAGTTTGAAGAAAAAACAAAAGCGCTTAATGACCGATACTTAAACTTTTCGGACAAGAACCTGCTTAACGATAAAAGTTCAATTAAATGAAATAGAGCGACGAGAGAGAACGGTCACGCTATTGTTACGCAAAACAATGACTTATTCCCTCAGCGACGGGGTCACGGCCTCTTGTAGCCTCTCTGATAGCGCGACTATGGTTGTTACACGATAACGTTTACACGGTGTAACCCTAAGGGAAATGCATGCCAACGTTTCTCTTGCAACACACTTCGTGTCGCGACGACAACGTGGTCGATATTACGAGCGAAACTCGTTTCAAAGACGTCTGCCATATTCTTCGTTTGAAACGTGAGCAAATTGAGTTCGAAGAATTAACGTCTCGATAATTGAGTGCAAAATGGTGAAAATCGTGTCATGCAAATTTAAATTGACCTTCTTTTGGTACATCTCGGAGAAAGAGAATATAATAGTATTATATAATACCGCTCATAATCACGTTTTCGTCAAATATGAGAAGAGAAAAAAAAGAGACTTGAGATTCTTGACTTGGTTTATCTGCTCTTTCTTTCTCTCTCTCTCTCTCTCTCTCTCTTTTTCTGCGCGTAAGATCTGTTCTTAAAATATACTCTCTTATATCTACTGTGTCTCTCGACGCTAGCCGGAGAGAAAAAGGCACTAGAAAACGACGTTTAAAGGATTTAAATACGCCTTGCAACAACGCTTCCTGTCACCTGAATTCACCTGCTCGAGACGTGAGTGTGAGGTATGGTCGCTAAATTATTTCACCGGGAACGGCAAGCTCTCCTTTCACACTTGTGTGTATCGTATCCGCCGTCATTGACAATTCGCGTATGTGTGCACTTGTATTCGTGCGAAAACGCAGCTTGCTTTTCTATTTAATTTTACAGGCTCGGCAATTTTCTCAGCAATTTTCTCAGCTTTGTCTTATAAGTGTTACGTATAATGTTTGTTTTATATATGTATATTATTATATTTATTATATCTTATATATTATATAAATATATACATATATATATATCTCTTTTTGTACTAATGACGTTTTGATTTAAGAATTTTTACGGTGCGCAATATCGTCATATTGCGAGATATGAGCCACATCAATAACAAGGAGTGAAAGAATAATAATAGTACTTGAAATAATTAAAATCGCTAAAAAAGTCGGTCAACGCTAATCATAGTTTGCTAAACGTTCTTTCACAATCTGCACTCTACTATGAATACACGCTATAAAAGAAGACAATTTTTTTAAACTTAATAAAGTTGAGCGAATATACATATATACGTATAGTAATAATTAATTGTGTCGCTTTATTTTGAATGAAAATTTGTATTACAACTGATTTAAAATAAAAAGTGCAGGAACAGATTGGGCGGCAGAAATCGGCGCGCGTGTACACGTATATTCGGGAGATAGAATTCACGAATTGAGGAAGTGACATCTCGGAATCCGCGATTCGCCATTGATATCCTCTCACGGGATTGATATTCTCTCCGGTGGCGTTGCGGTGATATTTCCTCCCACCGTGGCGAGATCACGTGAGAAAGTGCATCGTATGCATTATGCATCGCAGCAACGGACGGATGGACGTCACTTGAGAATCTCTTGACGTGGACCGCGTTATTTTCCGGAAAACTATATAAAATCGCTTTATTCGGCAGGAAATTCTACTAGAGATCGCGCATTCGGTTCTCAGAAAACTTTGAAAAAAAAAAACAAAAGTCGCCGTGTACTTAAATAAAAAAATTGAATTACATTAAAAACATAACGTTATTTAATAAATTATTTTAGAAAAAAAGAGTAGTTACGCGTATTTATATAATCTTGTTATTTCACAATTTATTTTCATTTTAGTAAATATTTATATATATATATATATGTATATTTATATTCATTTTTTTATCTTTCCTCTATATATTGATTAAATATATTACATATAGTTTTTTTATTTATTTAATAAATTAATAAATTCGCAAACTCAAAGATCGCCGGCTTATTGGTACGTGTTCGTATTAACGAATTACGCCGGGGGACAGCGTGTACAATCTCGTTCGCTTTCGTTCTCAATATGCACGCGATCACTAATGCAATTTCACGGACGCATGCATGTGCAATAACGAAGGCTTAGGTCAGCCTTTCATGTGTACACGCCGCGACTGATTACGTCTTGTCCATGCGCGCAATTCGCATTAATTCGGTTTGCCGTTTATATTTTTGCACACCCCCTTCGTATCCTCCGCGTGCGTTCCCGCTTCTGATTACATTTCCGGTTGCGCGCGCTTGTCTTAGTCACATCAGAGGCGCGGCAAACGAGCGTAGGAACACTCTCATTATCGCTTGATTATCTAATTGCACGTTTTATTAATGGGAATCTCGAAGAATTCGTCGAGATTTGCGAGAATCTTCTGGAAAACTCTCCGGAAACTAGGAGATCTAAGTATCCGCGAATCCAATAACACTACCAGTGGAAACCTCTCGTTTCTGAGCTAATTTCGGGATCGCTACGCGTTATACATGAGAACCAGGCTTAAGACTTAGTCTCGACGGAGTTCTCGACATCGACATCGAGAAAGGAATAAGGAGGACGAAAAGGGGCGCGGGGAAGAGGAATTCGCGGATTAGTTTCGCTCGCACGTGTGTTCGTCGAGAACTCAATCTAGAGATTCGGTTTGCAGTTCGAGAGACAGGACGACGTCGCGACGACGACGATGACGTCGTCGCCGTCGATGTCGAAGGCGTCCCGGAAGAGAAATAGAGAGAGAGAGTGGCCTAATCATGAAATCCCTAATCAGCCGTCGCGTTTGTTCGCGGCTTTGACGGCTTCCGAAACTTCAGGCTTAATAATTCGTTCGGGGAAAATTAAGTTTAGAGCTTTAAGTTGAGAAATTTAAACAACTGATTTATAATTAAATATTTTATTTACTTTCTTTTTTTCGTGTTGTTTTTTTTTAGATTTCGAACGGAGAGAAGAACAGATAGTTTTGGTAAACAGATATGTTTCAAAATCTGAAACGTAAGTTTGCCGAGTATTTTGTCAAATAGTTAGTCAAATATTTGACTTCCGATCTAGACACCGCACTTCAGAGTTAAAACGAAATCCAACACACAGTTCTTGCGCGAGAATGTTTCTATTATACTACCCCGATAAAGTCAACTCGGTTTAAGTAAATTACTCGTTTAATTACCGTCTAAGAAAATCTATTTTTTGTTTAAGTCTCAATCGGACACACAAACAATCATTTAAAGTCTCTCTCTCAAAATTAGAATTTTGAAGAATACAAATTTTCTTAAAGTAACCAACTTTTTAAAAAAAAAATATATGTAACAAAAAGTTGGTGTGTATGTGTTTTGTATGAATTTATATAAAAACGTGTCTGTGGGGGATAATTCGCGACGGTGAAAAATCCTTGCCTAGAAGTGTCGTATCAACTTTCCGCCTTCAAGAAAGATGAAGGAGCATCATAGCGGAGTCGTTGTGGCATACTAACCACTCGGGGTGGCAGGATATAAATCTTTTCCGTGTTATTCTTGGGCCACTATTCAGGGCTCAAACGCTATTGTGAATTAAAATACAGAAGACGCGATAATTTATACATGTACCTCGAAATTAATAAAAATAACACAATAAATTAATTTGATTAAACATTGATAAAGAATAAAAAATATTAATCGGTATTTATACATAAAAATTAAAGTGCAATTAAATTTATTAATATGTGAATTAAAATTTAATTATGTGTAACATTATATTATGTTACTTATAAATATATTTACTTGTCATTTCTCGGCACCCGATGGAAGAATCGAAAAATCGGTACGTGGCTGAAAGTTTCAGCAACGCGACGATATGATGATTTATTTAGCGAAAGTGGCGGATTTTTATTGGAAACACGTCGTAACTGGATATCGACAAGTGCTCGGATTTTAAGTTGGGAGGAGAAAATAGGGTTGGGGGTACCAGGAATGGCAGCGAAAAGGTCATGAGATGAATTTTAATAAAAGACTGCCGATGTGCCCGGCAGTAAATTACTTGATTTAAGTTAGATGCCGTTGGGGAAGTTTTTTCACAGTAGGAATTTAATAACAAATTGTTTTTAAAAACCATTATTTGTAAGTTTCCACAATCACCGATACATGTTAACAATGTGTATAGATTTTAACTGCAATATGGTTTATTATTACAAGTTTTATTATAAATTCTCCTTCTCTCCCTCTCTCTTTCTCTGTGTGTTGTATTTGTAATTTAAATTTTGTGTTTAGCGCGAGATGCTTTCTTTTTTTTCATTTGCACATTTAGAAACATTTTGAAGAAAGAACGCGTGTTACGCGTGCACGCAGGAAGATAAACGAAGAATGTCTTCCCATATCGGAGTAACTACTTTCTCACCCTTAGGATCATAAAACGAAGGTCGAAGGCTATCGTCGTCGTGGACGCCGTTCCATGCATTTTAAAACGGCCGAACGAATGCCTACGAATTATGTTTTCACGATCCTCACGGTTTTGATCCTCTCTCTATGTACCCTCGTCTCCCTTCGTTCTATTCCCTGAGGGCTCGATATCGCGTCATAAAGTTGCGACGATTATTCTCGCGGAATGTCTCATCTCGGGGAAACGATCGCGAGTGAAACTTCGTACGTTCAAATGACGTATCACGATTCATATAGTTATATATATATATATATTTTTTTTTTATTCTCTGTGTCTTTCTTTCTCTTTATATAAATTCTATACGAAAAAAACCACAAAAACAGTTTTCGTGTTCATGTCCACGTCATATCGGTATTTATGCACACGTAACATTTTCTGTATCTCTTTCGAACCGTTCCTCGTGTCTTATTCTTTTACCGTGTCGTATTAAAACAAGAGAAGAATAAAAAGGGAGAATGGCCCTTTTATCGCTCGTTCTCGTTTTGCGCGGAAATATTTGCTGCGAATTTTTACAACACCATGAGCGTGTTTTCAGAATCGATTTACGTTCGACTTTTTTTTTCACGATGAAACGTTATCGCCCAATTCGCTATTAAAACCTACTGCAATCTATAATAAATATCGGAAACTGAAGAATTCATATTTCTTTCCATATGCCAGTTTTACATAGATATCTCTATGTGAAATTGCATATTTTGAAAAAGTAAAAGGCTGTATAAAAATATTTTGAATAATTATTTTCGAAAGAAAGAAATATTAATATTTTAATGTTTGAAATTTATATGACTGTAACTTTTTTGGTCGTATATCATCTTGCGCATTTTACGTAAAAAAAAAAGATGGTATTGAGGGGGAAAAAATATTTTTGCTTCAGGAAAAATAGCACGACTTTGGAAAAGTTTCACTTGCAAATCTCGAGGTTGGAGTTATACCCCGCGGACTCGAAATATGTAGACCAGTTGCTCCACGAGATGGCGACGAAGCCGATACTTCATGTCGGTAAGTAATATGTATATTTTCTATTTTTGTCAAAATTTGTCAGAATACAATTTTCTTTTACATGTTACAATTATGTAATAATTCTATAATTTATGGCTCTGTGCCATGGTCTCGAAGATCGCGCGAAAGAAACGGACGATTCTTTTTGAATTGCAAGTAATAATGATATTACGAAGTTAAACAAAGAAAAGTGAAGAATCAAAAATTATAATAAGACAAGTGAGTGGAAAACTTTTGCCGAAATAATTAAACTTCCGCCCCAATTCCGTCGATTAAGAATAACGAACGTATTTAATTAGCCTTGTTAATTAGCTTAACTATCCAAGATGATGGCAATTAAACTGGCACACTATTTTAGTAAGTTATGAGATTTATCATTTTACTGAATTTTAACTATAAAAATATGTATGTATTGTAAAATATTGTAAGGGAAGATATAATATGAACGTAAAGTGACGTAAAATCGATCGCTATATATGCAGAATAAATTGTTTTAAATTATGCAAATATATAAAATATCAATGAAGTTACGAAATATTCAAAATTTCTATGCTCAATTTCACGAGTTATTTTTACAGATTATTTTTAATTGCAATATTAAAAGTAAATATTTTCTTTTTCTAATGTTATTTGCCGATGAACACAACGCGATCAACACTTGCTCGCATGAATTTCGTCACGTTTTTTGCCGGGTATTGATCTCTCCCGCGCGTCTCGACTGTCTGTCAATGTCGTAAATATTATATACTTAATTCGTGCCGCAGACGCGGTAAATGCTTCATTTGCCCGGCGACGATTTATCGCCGTCCGCGACAAATTATTGACTTGCACATTTCTTAAAGCACACGTGAGCAATTTAAAAACCGAACAAATTGTTTGGCTCTCAATATCGTGTATTATAAAAATTGCTTCATTAATTTTTTTATGACATTATCAATATCACATATATTATGTAGATTTATTTCTGAGTTGTTTTTTCTCGTAGACGTTTTAATTTATCAATTAAGTGAACTTCGTGATACGTTTAAACGTTTGCTGTTTGATTTGTTGCAGTTCAGAAGGAGGGCGGCACGCAATTAAAACTCGTCATTGATTACGGCGATAACATGCAAGCGCTGTTCAAACCAATGCGGTAAGAGCGCAACTAGTACACTCAAAATAAATTAACACTTCTGCTACCATCTCTTCAGTCTCTTTTAAGACCCGGTATTAAATCGTCTGAGATATATGAGATGGTTCGAATTTTACCCGATATATCAATCAAATATTTGCACCGATAAGTTTTGCAAAATTCAACGTTGTATCAAACACATACGTGAATTATTCGTAATCAAAACAGTAATAATTATCGGTACGGTGCGTGTACTACGCATATATGCATCGAATAATAATAATAATAATAATCATTATTATCATCACTATTATAAACACTCGGCGATGTGCGTGATTATGGCGTTAATTAGCAGCGATCGCGTGCAAATTACGAGGAAGAGGTCAGCTTTCGCGACTCGCGCGAATGATGGCAGCAAGACCACAGAGTGTCGCAAAGTTCTCTCGGCGTATCTTGGGGTCGCAGGCAAGGCGGGCAGGCAGCGCGCGAAATTACTTCGGCAGTTTGTCGGTGACGTTCCCGCGGGACGTTGCCCCGATAGCACCCAAATTAACGCCGAGAAACATTGCCGGTGAATCGCCAGGCTCGAATTTACACATAATCTATTTGCAAATTTACAAGAGCAGCTTTCTTTTTCGAGCCGCCGAGCCGCCCAATTTGCTCTTCCAAAGCATTAGACAAATCGGTCTAAAATGCAACGCTTTGAAATGTTCTCCGTTAAATAAATAAACACCGACTTTCTCGGAGAACTTTTGTGAAACTCTCGGGAGGAAACTTTTTGCTACGGTTGAATTATTAATTTCATTTTTAAGCGTACCTATTCTCGTAATCGGATTTCATATTAGATTTTGGAAAAAAAGTTAGATATGTCGAGAGAATAAAAATCAAATTTCCAGAACACCTTCGCGAGTCATCTCTGATACCCCGAAAAGCCGAGATTGATAACGTCCGCCGCGAGAAGCGGACACATAATCACTTCTCTCGTCTTGGTCTTTTTTTTCTCACTGACGAAGTTACGCGGATCGGATTACGAGCGCAATTACATAAGTGGTGTCTCGAGCGCGAGCCTCGTGCCGTGAGAGAAACACTCGAGCAACCGCTTCCTCCTCCCTCATCATCTCTCACCGCCGCTTCGTTCTCTTCTTTCTTTTCTTGTCTTCTTTTCCCTTCTTAAATATCGCTTTTCTTGCAAATGATACGTCACACACACCATTGTTTCACATTTCCGACTACACGTGACTTTTTGCGCGACATCACATCAAAGACGTGACGACTTCAATTGAAATTGATCCGTTCGACCCGCTTTCATTTTTAAACCTGACAACTCTGTAGCTTACTGCATGTATTCATAATTTTTAAATCACTCGACTCATCTTTTCGGTGTTTATTTTTAAAAAGGTCAGTAATGTGCTTTTTTTAAACGTCAATTTAAAATGTATTAATTTTTGTTCGAGCAACTCGGACGTTTCTGTATCAATTATTGCATTCTCAATCGTCACTTTGTAACAGTTAACATTCCGAAAAAGCTCCGGACGCGCCAAGTAGGGAAGTAGCAACAGCGCAATATCTGGGAAAGGAGCGAAATTTTCAAACAAGCCTCATATTGCCCGTCTCTCTCTTCCTCTCTCCCTTTTTATCTTTTTCTCTTGGTCCACACGAGCCCTTTAAACTTCCAGTGGGCCGAAGATTCCACGATAAGTGGCCGCCGCTCGCGCGCCGGCTTAAACTCCGGTAATAAGTTCGCCAATAAGTTCCACGGAAAGTTTGCGACCCGCGAGGGCGGCGGGAATTTCGGCGAGATGGCGAACTGGCCGCAATAAACTCTCGTTACTCGCTCGGACAAAATTTGCTCAATCTACGGAGAAAAGGACGAGAGCATCTTTTTTTTATGATACGTATATTCTTTCTATATATACGACCGTTATTTTTATATGTTACGGCAATTTTTTTTTTGTTCGTCATTCTCTTGCATCAAATTCGCGCGCGCGCGCGCAATATTATCGGTATAATCACATTACAGACTGTAATCATATTCGAAGGAGCCGCGATATTTTACATGGAACGTTTCTTGCGCGCGCGAGGTAATGATCCGTATTTTTGGTACACTAGAGAATTCCGTTGATATTTTCGCAAGCATTTGCCGTTTTATTATTCATAGTAATTCATGTTTTTCTACAACAAAAAAAAGTGGACAAGATATGGGAAATGTATTCGATTAGAAGAGAGATCTGAAATTAGTCAGTTGCTCGATCGATTTGATTTTCGCGTGGTGAATTTTTCCCTTGTTTCCGCAGGGGTCGATCGGATCCCGGTCGCGAGATTCATGCTCCACGCTCGTGCTTATTGTCCTGTCTTACGTGTGTGTATATATGTATATACATATACCGCTCGTAAAACCCGCACCAAGATCACCGGGTAAATATTTGATCGCGCTCGAGTTTGCGGAACTCCTGAAGCTCTCTCTTCATCCCTTCTCTTTCCCCTTTCCTCTCCCTTTCTACCCATCTGTCCTTCTTTTCCTTTCTCTGCTCCTCTCGAGAGAGATCCTCGAGAGAAGCTCGGGGACCAATAAAAGCCCGGGCATTCGCATTGTCCCTTTGCTGCACTTCCCTGGCGAATAATTTTGGTGTGTTCTTTTTTTTTTTTTTTTTGTCACTTGGTATTCCACCTGTGCATTGGCATACGGTGAAATTTATGGGATCAGGAGACAGTACAGATAAGATATCGTATATTTTGTCTGAAGCCGGACTGAAGTATTTTCATGTTGATTAAAAGTTTGTTACATGTTTGTTTTTGTATTTAAAATAATTTTTAAGCGAAACGCTCATTTTCTCTCTCTCTCTCTCTCTCTCTCTCTCTCTCTCTCTCTCTTTCGTACAGTATTTTGATAATCTCGTTTTGTTGCGAACGATTGCGCCAAAGAGCGAGGGATAATTATCAAACAACACGAGCGACTGATAACGAGCGTGGATTTGTAACAATTATTATATTAGGATCGATGCATATGTATTGTTCAATTATATTAATTCATCCGCTAAATGAATAATCATGTCGTATAGAATATACTATAAATTATTAGCATAAATGAGGCGCGCGCGTAAAATTAACGAAATAAATGAATGAAATCAATATGAATTCTTTTATATTTAATTTTGGGAGCAAGAACGACACACGAATGTTTCTCTTCTATTTTTTCTTTTTGTTAATTAATATACAGTGAAAATTTGTTATATACAAAATATATATATATATATATGTACTCTTTTTATTTAGAAAATACAGAAAAGTCTTTTATATGCACAGACATTTAGTTGCTTTGCAACTTATTTCGATTATATTAAAAAAAAAAAAAAAAAATGTGAAAAGTAGCGCGATAAAAATTCTAGTAATGATAAAATATAGTAATAACCAACACATGGTTATTGCGTTTACGCAATATATACGTAATGCGGACACGAAATCACGCGACAGATATCGATCGATTGCAATTCGCCTTAATCTTCTGCAATATAGCAATTTCGCCTAATGCCTGCAATATTACACACGCGAGTCTCTTTCGGAATACGTTCATATCGTCCTTACGATTATAGAGGATGTTCTAAGACCGTATATCGTATATATCCTTTCAAAATTCCCTCTGGAAGCTATAATTATAATAAAAAAAAAGAAAAAACTGAACTTCAGTCATTAATGTTTATAAAGATTTATACGAGAAACAAAGTACACAACTTTGTGTATCAAATATTAAATGGTTTTGTCACATTGATAATCGAACGTATGTATTGTGTCAACCGCGTAGATTTCCACGGGAGCAGCAGACTCTGCCGAATCATTTCTACTTCACGGATTTCGAAAGACACACTGCGGAAATCGCTTCCTTTCATCTAGATAGGTAACGTAATGTATATACGTTTATATTTATATCGAAATACAACGTTCAACAGAAACAAAAACTTCATGTTATATTGACGACGAATGTTGTTTTTACGTTTGCAGGCTCTTAGGTTTTCGCAGAGCGATGCCGGTGACCGGTCGAACGCTCAACGTTACAACGGAAATTTATCAAATCGCCGACGGCGAGCTGCTCAAGACGTTCTTCGTCAGTCCAGCCGGCAACTTGTGCTTTCACGGAAAGTGCAGTTACTACTGTGACACTGCACATGCGGTTTGCGGCAACCCGGACACCCTCGAGGGCAGCTTCGCCGCCTTTCTGCCCGACAAGGCCCTCGCGGTCAGGAAGGCTTGGCGACATCCTTGGCGCAGAAGTTATCACAAGCGGAAAAAGGCGCAATGGGAACACGGTAAAGAATTCAAAACGATAATTTCGTGTGCGGACACGATTTTTTCATCGATCGTAGAAAAATGTGGAATCAGCGAATATGTAAAATTTTTGTTCTCTTCGTAGCCCACTTTTTATTTTCCTCTTTTCCTATAGTTTGTCAAACTTATCTATACGCGCGGCTGTTATTGAAAGTTTCGGTATTCCTGGACGAATAATTAATTAATTAACAATTAATACCATGTCCTGGGTACACCGCAAACTTGCAGACTCCGACTACTGCGCCGTTGTGAGAGAAATCCCGCCGTATGATGAGGGTCGACGGTTACTCGATCTGATGGACATGGCGGTGTTCGACTTCTTAACGGGTAATATGGATCGCCATCATTACGAGACGTTCAGGATCTTCGGAAATGATACTTTCACGTTACACCTGGATCACGGAAGAGGTTTCGGAAAGCCTTTCCACGACGAGACGTCCATTCTGGCGCCTCTCTTGCAATGTTGCATGATCCGACAGACCACTTTAGCCACCCTACTCCGGTGAGTGGGAATTTTTTGTTCAAATATTATTGAAAGAATTATCAACTCTTTATTGTTCCAAATATCAAGCATCAATTATCGAAGAACCAACGATAATTGAATTTATCGTTACAAAATATATATGTATATTGTGGTTATCTACACAGTTCAATCGCGCCGAGATATCAAATGTTCGCTGATTTCGTGATTTCGGACAGCCAGACAGTATCGATAACGTAAAACCGTGCGATTTAATTGGTAACGTTTTAATCTGCATATTAGTGTTAATCCTCGCGCATGACATTATTTATCGGTTTTCCGTTTTCGATACAATCGATACTACTTCGCACCGCGTTCGCGCGAAATACCGCCCGCCCGCCCGACCGGACATCGAATTTATCGCGCGGCCTCGTAAAAACGCGAATCTCCGCATCAAAGCGAAGATTCACGAGCGTGTCCCCGGCAATTCTGATAAAACGGATTGCGAAATCCGCCTTATCGCGGGGAACGCTTCCCCGCCGCGTTTTCTTTTTCCGACGACGACGGGATCGAATTCGCGGCGCCCGAATCTACTGTCAACTGTTCTGAATTGCAAATCCGACTGCGGATCGACTGACATCGTCCATCGCGCGGTTCAACGATTCTTCGACGAATCAAAACAATTGCTCTCATTTTTTTCAACGTTCCATTCGCGTGTTATCGCATTATATACGAGTTTTTTCAGTTAACAATAAAATACAATTTCGCGAATTATTTATAATCCAGTCAGACACACATTTGTAGATTTGATATTTCTATATTAGGTAGAGTTCAATTTGGAGCGTTTCTGAGAAGTAAGTAAACGTCAATTTAAACATGAATACACATGAAACATCGAAGCGTATAGAAAATGAACAGAGAGAGAAAGAGAGAAAGAAAGAGAGAGAAAGAGAGATGCGCGCGCGCGCGCGTATAACAGAATTAAAAGCAGCCAGCTATCGATCATTAAGCGCATTATTACAGGATAATTGCTTCGTGCTGCGCTGTCGCGTGAACTGCTGATTGTGACTTCTTCTTCTGTCGGTCCGTTTTTTATAATCTGCATTGATCGTCCGATCGTTCGCGAAATTACAGCGGAAAATAAAACGGAACAGATGTAGCTTAGCATTTTTAAAAATAATACGAAAAAATACGATCAAATACGGCGAGAAAAATAAATTGTCTGTAAAATTATTGAAGCACTTGAAAGCATCACGCGGCGAAGTGTTTCCGAAAGTGGCAACAAAACGAACGTAAAACATTCAACGAATAACAAAGCACGGAAATTGAATTGCTACTTAGCAGAAAAAAAAAAGAAGAAAAAGAACAACTAGGTTAAACCGGTGTAATTTTCTGATTCCACGCACATTATTGTTTCGCGCTATTTGATTAATAATAATCATTTCTACGTTATCAGGTAAAACAAACAAGCGGTTACGACCGTAAATGGATTTCCAATAATAATCAAACATTTCTCAAGGAAACAATATCGGAGGTGGAAGGTTTTTCGGGATTGATAATAGCCCCGGGACGCGCTTCTCAGAGCGACGTGGATTTTTAGATCAACAACCGACGCGGTCGGAAGCTTTCAGAACGATAATGGAAGCCTTCTCGGGCTGACGGGACTGCCAATGAATAAAGTATCGGCTTGAGCAGACACTCGACTCCGGGACTCTATTTATACGGGGGTGACACACATACGCCGACGCACACACATCCCGCCCACATGGGCGGCAAAAGTGGACGACTCTCGCGGAGTACTTTGCTTTGCCACCGGCTGGCTACTCACGGGGGAGTCCTCACGGAGGACTTTCTTTTAGGATTAAGGAGGAAGGATGAGTCCGGAGACCGAGCGGCCTTTCAATCCCCGTGGGGCTTTTGTTTACTCGTGTTTTCTCGCGCTGTGCGGAGGCGCGCGCGATTACGTAGGTTCGAAATTAAACGCATGTAAAGAGCGAAATAATCCACAGAGAGAGAGAAAGAGAGAGGAGGGGGTGGTTCTGTTTCTCGAGTAATTAAAATGTCTGAGACTCACCTTTCAAAGGATTTATGCATCTGAAAGATGATCATCCATAACCTACCTACCCGGTGAGATCCAAGTGTGTAATTAGAAATTTCACGCCGGTGTAATCTTACGCAATTATTCCTTATTACAGTGGAGGGTTTATATTTACGAGACGCGCGCAACATCGACGCGTTTGAAACACAATTTTCAATAGCAATTTAATCCGAGGTAATTCGATTTAAATTGGCGTAAAAGAAGAAAAACAAACATTAGAGACACATTCGCGTCGATTCTTATATCTTATTACGTTTCCGAGTAATTAAGTTGTCGGTTGTTGTTCGTGTGTTTAGATACTTTGAAAAAGTTGAATACTCACTTCAGCGCCAAATGTGTGTTGTGGATGCTAAATACTAGTACAGCACTTATCCGTCCCGATTAATCCACCGCGGCGATCTCTCGATGATCCTCGATAACCCCGCGATGTACTCGCGATGATTTGATTACTCGCTTGATTAATGCGCGAAACATGCGCGAATATCGAGTGTCAATTATGAATTTGAATAGAAAAACTCAAATAGAAAAACGTTAATAGCCGCAACTGTTCGGGATAATTAATAAATAAAAAAAAATGAGTAGTTTTAGTCGACGCGTACGTTTTCCGAGGCGCGCTACTTACTTTTGCCGAAAAATTTGTCTTTATCCGGTCGGAGAGCTCGCGATATCACTTGGCGCAAAGTAATTTATATCAGAAGACGATAAATTTGACACTCCCGGTAGTTGTTTGTGCAAAACTTTTGGCTAAGACGATTAAAACAATACGATCGTGATTAGTTACGCACGAGCGATGAACCGACCAACCGACTCGACAAAGTAACCTCGTGACGTTGGCGTTTAATCGCAGTCACGTGACGCGACCAACTTCACGGTGTACTTTTGTGGCGCGCGGAAAAAGTCTCTCGACGGGAAAAGTGTTTCCGAACTCATGAAAATACGACAAATCAAGAAAGTTACAAAGTAGATGAAATATGGTTCCGTTTAATTGAAGCAAAAAGAATGCGATGTCTGTTAACATTGTTGCTGCGTGACTAATTGTACACAAAAATCATATTAAGAACTTAGATATTAATATG
This sequence comes from Pseudomyrmex gracilis, assembly GCF_002006095.1. Taxonomy (NCBI): domain Eukaryota; kingdom Metazoa; phylum Arthropoda; class Insecta; order Hymenoptera; family Formicidae; genus Pseudomyrmex; species Pseudomyrmex gracilis. The sequence continues at coordinate 470,680 of NW_018020666.1, read as the reverse complement.
TTATTATTGTATAATATGTAAGTAATATATGTGTAGTGAGATTTTTATAATTTATAAAAATTCATTTTGTTGACATAATGTTTGATTGCAGTTTCCACAATGGACCCATGCCACTAAGTGCTGCTATGCGACAGAGCATGGCGAGGGACCCCGTGACTCCGGTTTTATGGGAACCTCATCTGGAAGCCTTGGATCGGCGGATAGACATCATTCTGAAGGCTATCCGACTTTGTATAGAACGCGAAAATTCATCGCAGCAAGTCGTTCTAAGTGACAAAACCGAATCGAAGTTATAGCCTTTGAACACGAACTAAATTGATCGTGATGTAAAAATGTATAGGGATCTCTTTCTCCTACGGGTGCTGAAGCATAAGGAGGTTTCAAAGAATAGATTTAAGCGACTTAGCAACATACAAATACGCAGGTGAACCAACTACGCAAATATTAAATATTTGTTATATTTTATGAAGAGATTACATTTTATTTTTATTCTTTATGTGATATTAAATTGCGATCTATAAAGTTTAAGTTGAAAGAAAGAATACTTTGTATAATACAAAGTAGTTCTCAAAAGAAAACTCTCGTTCTTCTCTCTTAAATTTTAACAAAAACTTACATTTAAAGAGAGAAAAATTTTGAAAGAACTTACAATTCTTTATAACTAGTTGTTTTTAATAACTTTTAATAAAAAATGATTTTTTTTAGATAATAATATTTTTTATAAGTTAATATTGTTTTAAATATGTCTATATTTAATATAGATACACTTATATATAACTATAATTTTTTTGTTTTAATTATTGTTATTACTAAAAGTAATATTAACGTTGCAAATTAACGTTTTTGAAAATTCTTTGAAAAGTATCTTTATTGTTACGAGATTGTTGTTATGAGAAAAACATCCAAACATATCACAGAAAACGTTATTGACACTCTCAGTTTTATAAAAACAATGTGCAATGTGTGTGCGTGTATATGTATATATATATATATATATATATATATATATACATATACATATATATATATACACAAAGAGGCTGTTGTATATATTATTATATATTATTATATGAGATATTTAGACATATATATATATATATAATATAAAATTATATACATATGTGTATAATTTATTGCAACTTGGCGATAATCAAAAAAGCGCGTGCAATAAGTGTTGTTGTAAATAACCAAAAAAAACGCTCCTAACCCATTAACGGCCAAAGTTTTGTATATTTAAGACAAAAATTAACTTAAGTTGTTCAATTATTCAAGTTGTTCAGTTATTCAATTATTTCTGATACTAGTTCTTTTGAAAGTAAAATCAATCGTGATATATTACTTAGTAATCATGATAATGTTCGTTAATATATCATGTGATAATTACATAAAATTGTTATTTATATTGTAAAATTCTTTGTAGTATATATATATCTAATATACGGCCTAAAATGTGGGTTAACAGTATAAATATAATAGATGTACAAATACAAATGTGAAAAAAGGGAAGATGTAAGTAATGTTGTGCGTGTGTGAAGCTTGCATGTGTATAAAGACGTGAGAGCTTTTCTAAAGTGTGCTTTTCATACGCATGTGTTTTACGTTTCGTGAAATATGCACCTGTACGCGAAGAAAACGCAACCAAATGAAAAAAACAAAAATAAGACAAACTGCAACTTATATCATCTCAAAATAATTATTTTTATTACACGTCCTCCTTTTTCCCTTTTCTTTCACATTTTTATCACACGAGAGAACATACTGAATTGTAATCTCAGTATTTTGTCGTAGAGTTGTAATTACGTCTAAATTTTATTTAGGAAAAGAAGAAGAAGAGAAAGAGAGAGAGAGAGAGAGAGAGAGAAAACGGCCGTGAGAAATGTGAATCGCAGCTGCTTGAATCTACGAAGCACAGATTTATTGATTAAAAAAATGTCCTAGGTCTCTTTCTCTCCCATGAGTTTTCCCTAATTAAAACAGATTTCAAGAGTTAGGAATCGTCGCGCCTTCCGCGACTTCATTAGCGAGAAGTTCAATTCGTTGTCGGATAGTCGGAAAAAGGTAAAAGTCACATTTTTTGTTACTCCGAGAGAAGTTGGCCGATTTCCTCGTTAGACGATCGATCTCACACAGCGCAACGTCTATTTGCGAAGAAAAGTTGGAAAGTTTCTTCCTTTTCTACTCCATTTTCCACAGTATGCACTGCGCGGAGACACAAAACAAAAATTACGCTATTTTGTCTTACATTCAGTAAATCACGTGAATTTTATTATAAATATATCAATATATTTGATAAAATAAAATTTTAATTCGAAGTAAAAAAACAAACGACACAATAAAACGTAAAGTTTTAAGTAACGAAAATATACGAATTTATTTTTGTACATATTGAACGTAACAAATTGGAATATGTATGTCAGACTATCGATCGGTCTTCTTATTAAAGAACAAGAAAGAATACCGTCTCTATTGATCCTCTCGGGAAATCCATCGTTAATGTTTCCTCGTGGGAAGTTTTCCCGTGCGGAGGGAAGAGAAGCAAAGTTTAAGCCGCCGCTAAAGGCGAATAAAGTTACGCGGAACCGCAAATTCCCAAGTACAACAAACGCGAAGATCCGGTGGATACATTAAGGCGCGAAAAGTCACGCAAATATTTGATGAGCTGCGAGGCGCGACGAGGCGCGTCGGAAAATCGTGAAAATAATTCGACAATTACTTTACACTTTTACAATGTAGCAAAACAATCTTACCGAATTTTTTATTTGTCAATTAAGTTAATGAAACGGCCAATTTCTCAGAAACAGAAGAAAAAGTTTTATATATGATATTATTTTCCATATATTACTTATTTTTATTTATAATTCCTAATTTTTTATAACAATATTAACATTCTAAAAAATACTATTGTTTATTTTGTTTTACAAATAAATAATGAAGTATCTCAGAATCAGATTTTGTTTCTCTTTGATAAATTGTATGAACGAAAATTCTATTACAATTGTTATACATTTTTGCGGTTACTAATAGTTTTTAGTATTAATGATTTTTACAGATTGGTGAAATTTTTAGTAGGCAGACTGCTTGACCCTTGTCGATTAATGTCACATTAACGTCGAGATAATCAGAACGATATGCCTGTCGAGTTCGCTTTTGTTGATGCCGCTTCAACATCGCGAAATCTCACGAACTCGTTTCGCACTTTTTTCCGCGCTCGCGGATTTTCCCGATTTTCGCGGTTGCGGCTGACAGACGTGCCGGAGGTTTCCAGATCGCGAATAAATTTCGCAGGCCTGTCTATCTAACAAACGAATGTCCGTGAAGGTACGAGTGTCGTGGTTTTTCCCATCAAATTGATCGCGAATTGTTTTTGGCCACGTTGTCGGCAAGTGTAACAAGCGTTAGCGATAATATAAAAAAAAAAAGATTGATAAAAAACAATTAATAGTCACATATATATAGATTAATGACAGAAAACCGAATTATCTGTTGTAATAAAGCAGCTTGTCATTTTACATTGGATTCCGTTATTCGCAAAATCATCAATTGCAAAATCATCTCGATCATAAATTATGATCGGTCACCGAAATTGTCAGGTAGGACACATATTCGACTATTAATAACCGAAATTCCGTTATACAATTATCTCATCCTCATTACGTTACTATTTTATTATGCTTGAAAATTGAAGAGAAATCGAAATTATAAGAATTATATATTTTTGTTATTGAAATAATTTTTATATCCACTTTATGTCTTCGTGCATTTTCAGATATTTCTACTCTTTATGCAATACGGAGTTCAATTGAATATAATTTTCTGATGAAACAGACCGAGATTGGATGACGAGAATCGACCTCTCGTTATCTCGAATCGGAATCGCGTGTTGGAATCTTATCGCGATTTATGGATCGGAAGCCAGGAAGGCGATTACTATTAATCGCCCATAATGCGGAAGGTAACTCAATCTGTCTGTCAGGAAACAGACGTCCTGTTCGGGACGTCTAACGTCACAGGCAAATCCGAGATCGTGTAATTAACAGGATATATACCCTCACCCCCGTCGCTTCTCTCCGCGCGCGCGCCAATCGGTTCCTTCAAAGGGAGGTCGGTCTGATCCTGTTGCTGTCGCTGCCAGGAGCAGATCTCAAGCCTGCTAATGCCACCGAAGACGTTCGACGAACATCTGGTCCGCCGCCATGCATCCGCAAATCTCGATTATTCATTCCGAGAATTTTTCTTTTAACAAATCGTCTTCTAAACATTTATACAATATTAAAATAGAAGTAAGTTTTTTTTTTTTCAAAAAAAAGGTGCACATATCTACTCTGGTTTTTGTACGGAAAATTTTACTCTCATACGTAAAAATACTCGAAACCAGAACTTGATTTAAATTTTAACGTGTTATTAATATTTCCACTTGAAATTCAGAGCGATGTGTGGATGAAGAATAAGTAAAAACACACATTATAAAAGAAACGTTTGTACAGAATTGTTCGGGATTATTTTTCCTCGCGTTCGTTCGTGGAAAGCCGAGAGAACAGGATGGAGAAGAAATGCATTTGATCAGCATTGTCAGTGCGAAAAGAAAAAAAACTCAAACAGCGAAGAAAGATCCGGTTCCGCCGAGTGGTCCATATATGCGTACGGCAAAATGCGGATAAAAATCGCGCAAGAAGCCGGACTCGACGAGCGAATATATATTTATTCGAGGGCGGGGGAGAGACGGACTTCTTTTGCACTTCGCTATAAATCAACTCTCAACGGTCATCATCTCTTTGTGATTCGACAACGTTCTTGACTTTCTTCGTCTGCAGTTCTGCGGACGCAAAGAGGTTCTTCGTGAATGGACATTCAGAAAGTTCGCTCGTGTCATATCGATTCTCGTCGGGCGTGCGTGTATTTCTCCGGGAAAAACCGCGAAATTGACGACGACGATTCGGAGACTCGACCGGGCGCGAGGAAAGAGTCGCGAGCATGAAAAATATATGTATCTTGAAGGAATGCTCTCTTGCTCCGTGTGTCCGAGAACGTCTTTATATCTCTGTAATAGAGTCGCGCGTTTTTAACACGTTCTCTATATATCACTTTCTGTGCTGGTTGATTTGAGGAAGAAGAAATTTTTATCTCTATCGGAGACCGGACAAATCTTTTCGGGAATAATACGTAAAAGTTTATCTTGAAAGAGAGAAATAAAAATTTCCAACAAAAGGAAAAGAGATGAAAATATTTTCTTGTTGCAGATATTTTCTTCTGGGTTTTTTTTTTTTTTTTTTTTTTTTTATCAATATAAAATATAAAATGTTCTCTTGAGTCTATTCTCGCGCAAGAAAAGAAACCTTTCTTGTGACTTCAATTGCTCTTCTCGGGCGGACACTCGCGGGGGTTTCTCGGTGGTAAACAAATTCCTCCAGACGGAGAGCAAAGTCAGTCGCGGGAAATCAGCCGGCATTTCATTGGCAATCTTTTGTGCAACTTGGCAAAGTTTCACGAGCGGGAACTTTCTTCTACGATGCCCGCGCTAATCGAAGCTCCGACGTAAACAAACGTTGAAGCACAACAACTGACGTACAGAAAGACGAATCGCGAAATAAACTACGCGCGAGAGTGAATATAGAAGAGTTTTTAGATTCTAAATGGATGGTAAATTAACAAATTCTCGCAAACGAACTTTTATCGGATATAAAGAATCGCCCCGGGGAGAATTTGTTCATTTCCCGTCGCGCCGCTATGTATCGAACATCGGCGACGCAATTACATGCAACGAATTAGGTGCGCGGTGGAAGAGGAGAGAGAGAGAGAGAGAGAGAGAGAGCAAACCGCAGACTGCGGAATGCAAAAAGCATCTCGACGCCTTTCGTGTCGTCTTTCGCCGAATAGTCGGAGATTTCGATAGAATGCATTTTAATGCAAAATTTGCATAATCGCTTGAATTCGCGCGCACATCGCACGTGATGCAGCTGAGTAAAGAAGCCGAACTACCCGAAGCTCTCTTCCGACCCTTCCATCGCCTCGTCCTCTCTCTCTTTCTCTCTCTCTTTCTCTCTAACTAAAGCCCTCTTTCAGTCCTCTTTTCTGTTATTCTTTCATTCGTTAGAAAAATAGAGGATCAATCAGTTTATCGATTCGGAATTGTTAGAATTTATAACAATAGATGAAAAAAGATTCGTACGGATTTAAGGCAGCGCAGATTTTAACCATATCGATTAGCGGTTTTATTTACGCGTCGACCGTTAAAAAAATATCGCGAATTGTCAGTTTAAATAGGTGCAGCGCGTCTATAAAATACGCAAAAGATAGAATATTTCGATGTAACGATTTGTATCACATCTTTCGATGTGTATTATATTGTACATATATCGCATGAGAATTAAGATCTCGCAATAATGTTTTTTTTTTTTTTTTCGCCTGATACGTAGTTTTTCTTTCATTTCCTTTTTCTATTTGTGCGCGCTTTTTTACTTCTTTTGCTCGCACATTTTTTACGTGCAAATCGATTAATCGCGAACAGTCTGATTGTGTTTGCCGCCGTCGAACATTCTGAAACTTACTTTACAAAATCTCTCGGTTTAGCGACCGCAAGCGCAATTCGTTCTTCATTGGAAAATAGTGACGTCAAGCACATCGCGAAACGCTCGTGAAGTTTTTATGAATAATGCATCGTCGTTTTTCGTCCGATAGCGGCGGTAAATTTTGCGATAAATCGCGAAATTTCGAAGTTCCATTATGACTCAGACGACCGTCCAAAAATATCGAACACGACTGTCAGAGTGGCGTGCTGATACAATATTAATCCTTAAATTTCGCGTAAACAACCTTTCAATTTTGCTTGTTTGTCGAAACGCGGAATACTAATGTGAGATGTAAAGCTAAACAACTCACGACAGACGTAGTAGAGTCGCTTTGTTTATTTAGCGCGAAAACCGCTTGCACTTTTATTCGTAAGTTTACATTACATTGAAGGATGTTTTTCTTTGATCAAATAATATACCATGAAAAATCATAAAATTACTTCTGTAATCTAAACAATATAACATTATATGTCTAAATAGCTGTAGTTGTTCCGAATAATGTGTGCAATATAAAGCAACGTTTGTGTGTGCAGAGAGAGAATTACAATATATTACGACAATTGTTATTGCGAATGGCGCAGACGTATCTCACAAATACCTTGAAGGCTTCGTAAGTTTCTCTGATCATCGGTTTTATCTTCTCCACCGGCATTATAAAACCTTGCCCGTAATCCGGTAATTCCATTGTGTAAACCAGCGGCACGTTCGCCACTTGCATCGCCCAGTCGTCGCTTCCTCCCGACGCCTTATCTAAATTTGTTTCGTTTCAATACGTATTTGAATGAATCGAGTTGATAAAAACGTCGCGAGAAAAATAAGACGTATTGTAAATTCTGTGGCTCCTTACATAGAACACGTGTTGATGAGCCGATTTCGTAATCCTGCCCGTTCACCTGCTTCAACTTGTTTGCCGCGGCTTTCGCTAATCTGTCCTGAAATAATAATTATTAACACACATACACACAAGATTAGAATTAAATCTCAAGATAAACTTTCGATAAACATTCAAAACACAGTAATGAGACACCGTGTATCTTGAAAACAATCTTTGTCCTATTCGAACGTTAAAATGCAACGCGTTAAATCTCATTGTTAGTTCCACAAAAAATTTTACAGAAAGAGAATAGAAAAACGCGTGCGTACCAATTCTTGCCAATTACTCGGTAAGGATTCTGTGAAACCCCAAGGATAAAGAAGAAGCTGTAACAAGAAAACAATTGTTTAAAATTGTGCCTTTTTGTATATATATATATATAAAAATGTGCAAGAAACCGCTTTTTGCGCATCGTACCGGACCGTAACTGTGAAGGGTAAGATACATATCCGGCTTGATTCTAAGGAGAGCATCGCGCAGAGCTCGCGATTCCGGCTCCGTGAACGGTCCGAATCCTGGAAACGTTTCCGAGCAGGGATCTCGATCGGCTCCGAATTCTTTCGAACCGGAAATAATTTGACAAAATTGATCGACGAATTGTCCTAATGAAGTTTAAGTTTTTTAAGAAGGGCGAAAAAATGAATATTAATTACCAGCCCAGTGCGAATTAAAATTGCGATTTGCGTCAGCCCCGACGCATTCAGTGGCGTTAGTCTTCGATCTTGTCTTCCGCCAAAGACGATCATCGGTATGGGAATATTCGTATCCGTCCGGATTCAATGACGGGATAACGTAAATTGAGACTTTCCGACGCAACGTATTCTCGTGCTCGACTATTTTCTTCATCAGAAATAACGCTGTAATCGGACTCGCCCATTCGCGAGCGTGAATGCCGGCGTCGATAAATATTTTCTAACAAAGAAATATATATCAACTTACGCAATATACATCAAAATTATTTTGCGTGTCGTTTCAGTCGAGTATAAAATATTAAAATTTATCGCTACAGTCATGTATTTTATTATTCTCTATCGTTTTGTCGATAAATGTTTCTATCTTGGGTTTTTTTTTATTTCATGAGCTTTTTAACTAATACTAACAAAAACAGATGAACTTACAGGATTGTCCTTGGATCCTTCGAGTTTCAGGCCGATAATCGGTTTTCCCTCGAAGCTCTTTCCTATGCTAATCATCTCCGCGTATTTGCTGTGTTTTGTTAAATTGCGCGTGAAATTAACTATTTCGTTGTACCGTGGGAATCGGTCAAAATTAAAGTCGTTTGTTTGACCGCCAAATCGTCGCGTGTTCTGAACTACTTTCTGCAACCGTATTGCATCTCCTACGTTCTTCTCAAGCATCTTGCGAATAAATTGCGATTATAAGAAAACATTATAATGTCATTATTGTATATTTTACATCATATAAAACATATATATGTGTTTTATATACTCTCATCAGGATTCCTGAGTGATCCATTACGCTCTTGAATATTTCCTCAGCGTCTGGCGATACTAAAATCTTGGTGCTGTCCGCGGATCGACTCCACACATCGAATCCTAACTTCTCGATGTCCGTCAATATCCACTTTTGAATCGAATTTGCCGGAATTGCCTCGTACAATTTGTAGCTAAAGTGTTTCAAAATGTTGTTCTCATCGGAAAACAATTAAGACAAAAACGATGAAGAATCTCAATACTGCAGAGAATTTTTTTTTGGCATAAATAAAACGTTCACCGAATAACAGTTTTGAGTCACTTCACATATATATATATATATATATATATATATTGGTTTTTATTTTTTTATACTCACCTATCATAGTGTTTTGCCCCATAAATCAGTGTGACAAGGATCAATATTTGATAAACTACGTACAATCCTCGGACCATGTTGGAATGATATATAAAAGAGACAGGGGGGGGGTTCTGTATTTCTCTCCCCGTATATAGTTTATGTTATATTTTTCTCTCACACACGTTGGAATCTATTACACTATTTCATCATTTCATGTGTTTTTTTTAATAATTTAATATCTTTAAAAGCTTTACGCGCGTCCAAAACTTGTTCGCCAAACGAACGATTTACGACATACTGACCCACTGCTAGAGCGCGCGTTCGATTTTTACGACGAGATTTACGACGATCCGATATTCTTGTTCGGTTGCTGTTATCACACATCGTACGTACTATGATTGTTGGTTTAATTAAAACAGCACTCGCCACGGTGGAATCATTTCGTGAGTTAAGAACTGACAGAAAACAAATATCGCTTAATGCAAAAATAAAAAAAAAAAATAAAAAAAAAAAAACGATGTTTCGTTTTATATTCGAGATTTTTGGAAAAGTTGAATTTTGTCGTAAATTTCGAAGAAGGAATTGTAGATTAATTGTAGATAGATTGCATCGAAATGACATGTATTACACGTACAACTTAAAAGTCACAGATAAAACATTTCAAACACATTTAATATAACAAATTTAAAATTTTTTATATTAAACATAGTATTTATTTATGAATATAAATATAAACAATGCAATGTGTGTACAAGTATGCTTGTTTATTATACTCTTTTTCTTTCTCTAAATAAAAATATTCTCTTTTTCAATTTGTTTAATCTCGCTACTGTTTTTAAGTAAACTTCGATCTTTATATTATTAGTGTCTTTACTACACATTGTGTATGCGAGAGAGTATAAACAAGAAGTAATATAAACATTTTAATTTGTTAAAAACAATTTGTTAATTGCTAATTTGTTAATTACTAATAAAAATCATCCTCTTTCAATCTTCTTGTTGGGATTATAACAGGCGCCTGAAATGAGATAAAAGAAATTAATATTTTCAGAGACATGGTAACGTCATAACACAAATATCGTAAGATGTGTTTGCAAACCTTCTTGAATCTCTTGCCGTTCGGTCCATCTTTCCGAAATAGTTTATCCGTACGTTCTTGATTCAGGTAACGTTTATGCCGATTTCCTTCCTGAACATGTCATAAATACGTAGTATAAAATATTTGCTAATATCTCAATTTATAATTATTAACAATTGTTAACTCACCAGACATGTATTTCTAGACTTGTTCCTCTCTTCTGTTTCGTTCTCTTTCGCTCTATTATTTTCTCGATTGTTATCCAAATTGCTAGCCGAATCCAATTGTCGCTCTTTCAACAACTTCTTCGGTTCTTGATGTGTCGCACGTTTCCCTGGTACATTGTTCTCTTTTCTTTGTTCCATGCAAATGTCATCAGTTTCGTCTATTGTTATGATCTGTTTGTTTGCTGAATTTTTAAATTTTTCTTGACTCGTGTTTTTGTGCTTATCGTTACCGATAGTTTTTTCAATAATCAGATTGTTCTCTTTAGGACTTGATAAATTAACGTTTTCAAAAATAACATTATCCTCTTCGTTCATGAGAATATTTTCTCGCTGTTGAAGATTGAATTCATTTTCCCGAAACAGATTTTCAACTTGTTGAGTATTTGTTGAAGGAGTTAAAATATTTTCTTTGGGAGTGTTTCTCTGATGCAAACTAATAGTTTGCTTTTTTTCTGCAGGCTTGTTTACAATATCGTTTTTATCAAAGATCATTAGAGGTTGCTTATTATTGTTTTTCCTAGTCGAATTGCTAGAAAACATATTGATGACAACGTTCGGGGGACGGCACGCTTCGTCAGAAATAACTTGGAGTTTTCTACTGACTTTGTCGGAAGACACATTGACAACATTTGTCTGTTCGTTTTCGTTCAAAAGTTGAGATTTTTTTGAAATACTCTCAGTGTTTGAAGAGGTGCAAGTTTCAGGAATTATTTTATACTCAAAATCTCTCTTCTTGTTTTTTTGCCCGATCTCTGTTGCAATTCCGCTCTTGCTAAAGCGCGAGATATTTCTCTGTTCGCTTTCGTACGAAGAAGAGTTTTTTGACACGCTCTCGATGTTCGGGGAATTGCACGTTTCGGGAATTATGATTTTGCATCTATTATCTTTCCTAACAGTGTTTTCCGAGACTATCATTGAAGTATCTTTCGCGCTGGCGCACGAGATATTCTGTTCGCTTTCGTTTGAAACTTTGTCAGAGTTCAAGGAACTGCAAGTTTCGGGAATTATTTTACATCCGATATTTCTCTTAACGGCGTTTTGCGTGTCTTCCGTTACATTACCGCTTGTACTGGCGCGCGGGATATTTCTCTGCTCGCTCTCGTCAGAAAAGCGAACTCTTGTCGGCAAATGTTGAATATCCTGAGAATCGTAAGTTTCGGGAATAATTTTTCTCTTTACTTGTCTCGTATCAGTTTTGACAACGTCTTGAGTATCCTCGACCATAACGTTGGTTGCGATTACGTGAGGCTTTGATTTCAATAGCGTGCCAAATTTAAATAAGGGATTGCAATATATTTCCGTGCTACAGTGGAGAATTGCGAGCGGGATCTCGGTCTCAGAAATCATTCTGCGTTTGATATCTTGAAGCTTACGATCTGCAATATGAAAATTGTGTTAGTCTGTTTATTAGTTTTTACTTATATCAGAAAGATAACGATCATTTACTCACAGATAACTCGATAATCAGGTGGGATAATTTGAGTTTCCGAGGAATCGCTAACAGGTTGTTGTATAACAATAGCATTTTTTGCAGTGAGATCTCGAGGAGTCAAAGGTCTCTTTGTGGGATATACACACGACTTGCCACCTGCAACAGAAGTTTATTTTAAAATACACTATAATAAAAAACTAAACTAATTCAAACCATTTAAAAATATTATCTCGAAATGAATCTTATATTTGTAGAATATCTTAAATTATTTTTATTTTTTTTTCATATAGATGCCTCTTGTGTCTACAATTATTTACCTGCTGCAATGATTACTGATGCATACGCGTAATACTGTTTCACGCAAAAGTGAACAAATGATAATCCTTTGAAAAGTGTTCTACGCTTTTCATTCGATAAAAGCAAATTTGAAGAAGCGTTTAGTAACTCCTCCTTTATTGTAGGCAGAAAGTCCTCGATTTTTGGCAATTCTTTAAACTCTTTGATAGCTATATTTACCGCTTCCCAGTATTCAATTGTGACAATTGGCTTAAGAGTAGCCAAAGCGCAAGTTATCTGTAGAAACCATATTGAGACAGTATATCAAACAAGTAAAATTAAATAATTTAAATCTTAAAATGTCTGAAATTCTCACTTTTGCTGTAACTGGAACAGTTTTATCTACTGTTAGATGTGTGCAAGAATTTTCCCAATTTTCTGATATTCTTCCTTTTATAAGATGTATAACATTTTTTAATTTCTCCACATTTTGTACATCTAGACTAGATTTTGCTGTTACAAACATATGGAATGACACACTGCAAAAAGAAAATAATTATAAATAAACTTATTTATTCACAGAATATTATATTATTGTGCACTTACACAAAAGTAGTATCTTTCAGACCAAACTGCACTATATCATCAGCTTTTAGAAGAAAATTCTCATTTGGAAGTAGTTGCTTCTTCTCATTATTTCTCATAATGTATGTCCCATATTTTGATGTGTCGTTTATAACACATTTATATTGTGTCTGTAGGTAAAATATATTGATTTGTACATTTTGTAGGAAAAATATAGACAATAAGGAACAAGGATTAAAAAGATTTACATCTGATTCATCTGTCAATTGCACAGACACTGTTGCGTGTTTTCTGCTGATAGTAGCATCTCCCTCCAGTTTAATGTCACCTAATTTCCCAAAGATTTTCTCCTGATTTGGCAGAATATAAACACAAAAATCTGAAAGTATATATTGTCGAAAAAAATTATTTTGCTAAATCACATGCAAAGTTACAAACAAATCACAAATTCTTCAAGTGTTGCACATGTACAAAACTTTCTAATTTTTTAAACTTATTTATTAAATTCATCACTACGTGTACACATATACAAAGTATCAATTAACAGTGTTCTTAAGAAAAACTTTATAAATTTAATATGCAAAAACTATATATTTAAAGTGACCTTTTCTTTCTGATGTATTTTCACGTCTTTTGAAGCAAAACATGGTTGATCTGCTTTTTCATATAGCTATTCGCGCAGAATAGAAACCGTTGTAGAAATTAACAATATTCCAGCAGAGTGCATTATTTCAAACACTATTAATCTAACCTAAACCGACTCGATCTAATTCTACCCAACCTTCATGAATTTATACCCAAGTGTGACTATAGTTGCGTTCCGAGTTACGCATATGCGCGCATTTATCTATAGTACACGTTACGTATAATATAGATAAATGCGCGCATATGCGTAACTCGGAACGCAGCCTATATTTATATAGACGCAAACGTGAAAGGTGCGTCCATCTAGAGAAGAAGCTTAGAACTAACTTGTACATCCAAATTGTAGAGTATATAAAATGCAAAATCAATTTTTGATGTAATAATATAATTAGTTGAAACCAAGCTTAAAAGTAGTATGGTGTGTTTCAAACAATTCGAACGTATAAATGGTTTAATAAACCTATACACACACACACACACACATACAATCGAATTCCGCTCTTTTCTATATTAAAATATATTCTACACTTCGTTATTGTATATATTTTTAACGAAGTTAATTAGAACTATAAGCATCATAATAATAACAAATAAATATAAAGTAAATGAGTAAAATAATATGTGTACGCGCGAAAAGATACGATAATTAACGAAGATACAAAAATCAATAAAAATAAGAACAGTGTAAAAAACTAGCAAACGGATAGAAATACAAATATTTTATGTACATAGAAAAGGTTTTTCTTTGCACGTATTTTGTGTGTAAAACACACAACATGTGTTTGTGTTTAATAAACCCTACGTTGAGACTCGATACGAACACAATTTAATTTAGGAGATAATCGAAACCGCACAAATCCATCGCTAACGCAACTATGGAGAGTATTAAAGACCTTGTTTCATTATATTCTCTCTCCTTCTCTCTCTCTCTTTCTCTCTGTCTCTTCTCTACTCATCTGTATACTTATATATATTTTTATTGAAAACACCAATGTTCTCTCCTCGGAAACAAAACTTAAAATGAAAGAGGCGCCGTGAAAATAATTGTTCTTCCTGATTTATCGGGAGAGAGTAATGTTCCGAGTTCCTCGTTATCTTCTAGTTAATCTACAGGGTGTCTTTCTCCCTTGCCGCTACAGTATACACCCCGTCGAAGTGTTAAATATTCTCTCGCTATTTTTCCGAAATCGATTTTGTGTTCCTCAAAAGAAAAAGAGGAAAAACCCGTTAGATCAATATATAGTCACTCTCTCTCTCTCTTTCTCTCTCTCTCTCTCTCTTTCTTCCTCATTCTTTCTCTTTCTCTTCCTTTCTCTCTCTCTCTCTCTCTCTCTCTCTCTCTCTCTCTCTCTCTNTCTCTCTCTCTCTCTCTCTCTCTCTCTCTCTCTCTCTCTCTGTCTCTCTCTCTCTCTATGCGACGTTACCACTCAATTAAATATTCGCACGACTTTAACGCCATGTAAAATGGCAACCGTATAAAAAGAAGAAATTATGATACAGTTAATCAATAGAATATATATGGTATGTAATAAAACACGAGCAAACGCGCGATTACCAACACGTTATGCACCAAGTGGTGGACGCGCGGTTCGATTTTCCAGCCAACATCTTAATAAAGCGGTATTTTTAGACCGGCGGCCTTTTCTCTCCTTCGATAACGTACTTTGAGAGAGAGTTTTTTTGCGATTCACAAAGCAAAACGCGCCTTTCCCCGTTTGTTGCTTAGCGCGTCGCATCGCTGCGTAAGACCCAGAAAAAAGAGGACAGATATCGCAAGAGGCTCCGCCCATAAATCATCATGCGAGGCAGCTGTTCGTGGTATCGTGCGTTACCGTCCGTTAATTCCATTCCGTCAGGCGGAGTTACGGGACGGTGAGCACGTGCGGCTGGGGGTAAAGGACCCCTCACGCTTCGCGAACCTCGGGGCCAGTTTCTAGAAGACCTACGCATGCAGAACAATTTTGTCTCCTGTTTCGCGCGGCTATTGTCTAGTCGTTCGCGCGTCCGGTTGGATTTCACCTTCGGCCTTCTCGGGTTGCCGAATTTGATTTCCGCGACGAGGGAAGAGCTTTTGCGCGGCGTGAAACCCGCGTGCGTACGCGAAGGAAATTTTATAGCGCGCGTTCCTTCCCCCGATTGATTTTTTTATCACGCGCGCGGAAAGAGAGAGAGAGAGAGAGAACGCGCACGGTCGTCGGCGACGCCGTTAACAGGACACCCTGTGTATAAGGTGAATGGTGGGGGAGAGTTTGATAGAAAGGGAGTTACTCGGAGAGGGAGTTACTTCTGGCTCAGTTTGCTCTCGTACGACCTTGCGCGAGGTCACCCGTCGCCAACCCCCCGGCGCACGTTACTCCCTCCGGGACACCCTCCGCTTCCAATTTCCTCCTCCTTCGCCTGTTTGGTTTCTGTGTCATCTTCGTCGCCGTCCGTGTCTCTCCTCGCTCTCCGGCGGCAGCAGCAGCAGCAGCAGCAGAGAGAAATAAAACGCCGCGCCGGTTGCGAGGACGTGCCGTTAATCGCGTGTCGTGTCTATTTCGCAACAGGAAAAAAGCGATCAAAGTGACAAGTGGGCCTAATTGGTGTGTTACTGTTTCTTCGTGGTTATAAATTTTTGCAATTCGTCGTGGATGGATGATCATGACAACGACGAGTTATCATTGGATGCTGCTTGTCACACTGTTGCTCATATTTGGTCGCGTACCAGGTTTGTTGATTGATTATCTGTCCTCTCTCGTCTTGCGTATAATTAGAGACGATATCGAAGATATTTCATCCCCCGCGAGAGACAACGGTCGCTTTTCATCTTTATTTCTTTGCCGCTCTTTCTTCTCTTTGTTTTATTTTATTTTTTTTTGTTTTTGATTTAGCTCGCGCAATATTCCTTCGCGTCCGTGCTTTAAATTAGAGAGATGCCGGAAGGAAGCCTGTTTTTATACAATTTAATTAAAGGAAGAGTCTACAATTTGCGAGGACTTGTTGCTGACTTATTTCGTCGCTGAGCGCATTTAGCGAGCATTCCCCGAGTTTCTTCCTGAATTACTTTGAAACATAGCGAGAGAAGCCTATCCACGTGCACTATTTCTGTCCCGATGCTTTTGCTTCGCTTAATATAGCGCTTACGCACATTATAGCAGTATATTTGAGTCCGTTTTCTTCCGCGCGCGCGCTCGCTGTGATATAATCCACAGTAATAAATATTTAACTGCGTTGCAAGAATTTTCTAACTCTTCGAATTTTAACGGATGTAATAAAATTTTGTTCGAAAAAAAAACGCAATAAAAATAAAGGGAGGTGTAGAAACATGGGTCTTTGTCTATTTTCCCGCACAATCCTACAAATATTTGCGAAATGTGTGGAACGCAAGTTCCGACTGCCTGTAAAGTTCAAAAACGCGAGCATACCGTCGAGATATACGAAACCTCGTTTCCAGCATTCGCAAATATTTTTATTACGGATTTTGTTATATACGCGCGCATTGAGTGTGTGCGCGTGTACGTGTGTATGCCGAAAAAAACAATGAAGAATTCGGGTTTAACAGTCATTCGGTTAGACGTAGCGTTATTATTTTAGTGAGAGGCAGTATTGTATCTAATTGTAAGCGACGAGTTAATTGATGTAAATGAATGTAAATTGATGTTAATTGATTTGCTGTATATATATATATTATATTGTATATATACGCAGAAACGTATAGCGTATACAAAAACATATTTGTTCCGTTGCGATCTGGCAATGATTAAAACTACGCGAGAGGGTTTTACCGATCAATAAACATAAGTTTCTGATAAATCGCCGATCGCGTGGCACGAAACAATAAACTGCTTTATTGATTTTCACGTGTAATAATTAATCACACTTAAAAATATTGTATTGATTTTCGTCCGGAGGGTGACTCTCTCGTTCTCTCCCTCTGGAAATTTTCTGCAACGTGTGCAGCACGTGTTAACCGGAGATCGAATTTGGGGTATGCGCGCGCGGCGATGGGGTATTTATAGATCGCGGACGATCCTCTTTAAACCATTTTTCGCGGTGTTCCAATAGCGAAGGACTGAAAAGGGGATGAGAGATGGAGGAAAACGAAAAAAGAATCATCCGAACTGTTTTCCTCCGCGACATCATATTCCACTTGGAAATTCGAAGAGTGATCTTATACGAATTTTTCCCACTTTTCCATCGCCGGCCGCGTTTCGAGAAATTTACTGTAACGCGAGAAGAGAGAAGAGAAATTTACTGTAACACGAAAAGAATTACCGTCATAAAACCGAAGCGTTCCGTTGTGTCACCTTAACGTGATATATAATGCACGCGCTGTTATCAGAAGACATTTACTTTGTAGGGGCGCGCAAGAGCGGAAACTTTCGGAATCCGATATTTCATATGCAGCGACCCAATTCAATCCCCGCGCAACAACTGTAATCCTCTCATGATCCAAACTCCCGACGTAGTAAAAGCACGAGATGAATTTAAAGACTTGCTTGAGCTATCTTGTTTTCCGATATTCGTTCCCTCTTCTTATCAGAGAATGAGGAGTTCTTATCAGAGGGTACCCGCGATACTTTATCCTGCCGCTCCGGGTTTCCGGTGACGACTTCTGTTCTTCAGCGATTCTCTTTCAAGCGCTGTAAACTTTCCTTTGTTCGATTGCTTGCCGCGGGCTTGTTTTCCGCGACATCGTTAACGAGCTCGGCTCCAAATATTGCATAATGAAGTGCACTTTGTTTTCAGCGCGTCCCGACCTTTCTGCAGCAGCAGAAGCAAAGATAATTGCAAACGCTGTAATTATTAGCTTCGTGTGCAAAGGATAATGCAAAGGATAATATAGAATAATAAGAGCAAATAGAAACGCACAACGTGTGATACGATACCGTACACGCGTTTATAATAAGTATACAAAAGTTGCCCCATCGGCGAATTGCAATTAATAAATATACGCGCGAGCATAGAACAAATTGTAATAAATTCCCACACGTCAAATTGCTTAAACAGACGAAATAATTGTATCGGGATGTTGTAGGAACATCGGTGAAGGCGCAATGCGCGAGCGATACTAATCAAAACAAATTGTATTAATAAAATTACATGATACATGCAAACTATGTAGAAACAGATAATTAAACAAATAATGCTCTAATTAAGTAGAAGCTCGCGCGTGCGCCCGCGCGCGCACACATACACACACACACACACACGCGGGAACGGAGCGCAAATATAATCGTAACGTTTACACGTAACAAACTCATAATAAAATTAAATCACTTTATATATTTCCCGTATAACAAACATTATATTCGGGAACCGGGCATGAAAAGGCGAACTGCGAAACCTTCAAAAGCACGTAAAGCCGGCATTTGGAGCGCGAGGTACAAAGAAGGTTCAAAGTGGGTCACGTTTTCTCTTGCTTATTTGGTTCTAGGACCCGTGTGCATTTACACAAAGCACCTAGGCTCTATTCCCTCCGTTTCTCCTTTGAAATTTACACGCGTATTTAGAGCTGCGTGCGTTTTCGCTTCTCTCGCGTCAAGGTTCAAAGCGCAAATTTGCTGCGCGGGCGCGCGCGTGTGCCCGCGCAGAAAGCGTGTGCGCGGGTATGGTCATCAGTCGGAGAAATCAGCTTAAGCACGAGCGTGGTATTATTTTATGCGGGTGTGTAATTAAGTCGGCGCGCGGCAGTGTCGGACGTTATAACGACAAGATATTCTCTCGTTATTGCTCTCGGCGTGCTGAATATACTACGACAAAAATTTATTTGAAAGATATCCCTTAGCGTGCGCGCGCGCGCGCGTAAAGAGACAGCGGCGGGAATATTTTTTCATAATGAGGATTATATCCCCTGTGCGAGATGCGCAAATGGAGGAGTAACCAACGGATGAAGCTGCGGTATTAACAACACAGACGGCGAAACAGTTGCGAACAATAGCGTTTTGCGGTTTGCCGGGACCGATTTTTCGCCTGATGAAAAATGTGGACTCCAAGGCAGCGAGTCTGGGAAATAAGTTGATCAATTAGTCGTTGCATGCGAGGATTGGATAATTCCGTTAAGTGGCGTGGTCGATATCGTTTACAGAGTCGAACAAGCGTACTATTGCAGGCTATTGCAGTTGCATTACAGAGTGTAGAGAATCCGCTACAATTAACGTGATTATTTAACGACGCTCTCGTTGTATGCCCGCAATGTTTATTCGCTGTTCGCTCGTTACCGGTGTTGTGTGCACTCCTCTGTACACGTGTCCACGTGTAATACCAGGGGTCGGATTTACCCCACGGTTATACACCGTCCATCCTCTGTGTTGACCGGGCAAAACTGCGTCCAGGAAACGCAAAACCGTATTATCGTATTATTACCGTAATGACGACATTCGTACCGCATTTATTCCCATTTATCCGCAGCTACTACGTGTATTAATTATAATTATATACTGATTATACAGAAATATAATGACGTTTTAAATGACATCTTGTTTGCGCACGAATAATTTGTTTCGGAATTATGTTTCACTGAAAAAAAACTCATATAAAACATACATATATTTATACGTTTAAGAGAAAAAAAAACAAACAACAAAACATAATATTTCAGAATAATACGAAAAATCTTTATTTCTCTCGCGCGCGCGCGCGCGATCACGCCAGGAGACAGCACGAAGTTGTCATTGCGCGTGAAGGAACGTCAAACACATAAACCACCTTTGATGCTTCATTTCAGAATCCCATCAACTCACCATCAAGAGCATCAACGTCACCTCCGCGGTGAGGATCGGTGACGTTGATCACGTGATCCTTGACTGTGACTACGCGTTGGAGAACACGTCAAGTAAAGGGTTGGTGGTCAAGTGGTTCTTGAACAACGAAGTGGTCAATGATCGTGTGGTCTACCAATGGATCTACGGTCATAAACCCTTGGCTGACGAACCGGCCAAGAAATACGCTGATCTCACGTACATGGTTAGCAATGATCCTCTCACCCAATATCGGGCTCTGAAGCTAAAGAAGCCAGGAATCGATCTAACGGGCGATTACAAGTGCGTGATATCAACATTTGAGGACGAGCGGTCGGCGAACGCCTCCATGATCGTCTATTGTGAGTCTTTCTTTCATTTTATATTCTGAATTTCCTCTATTGTTCTATCGCGCGCGTCAATAGAATATTTCATTCATTCTCTGCTGTATATTCCGCGCTGAAAACAAATACAATTTTTGTAAAGAAAAATATTTTTTTTTTATCACATATATATTTCTATATTTTCCACGGTAAACACATATATTTTTGTGAAAAGAAACCCGATCGAACCTTTGTTTGAAATTGTTATTATGTTGTTACGGGAAAATTAGATCAATTTAATGTATGTTGTAAATATACATACCGTCGAAGACCGTTAATCAATACTCATCCTTTTTTAATGCTGCTTAATATCCACGCGATATTCAATTTCTCCCTCCAATTATATCGTCATATATTATTAATAGAATGGCAGATAACGCGTGTGAAATGAAAATAGTCAAATCCAATTTGTCGGAATTTCAATTACTTTTACATTATTACACTCCGACATTATTACACGCAACGAACAGTTGCTTTTGTAACCTTCTTGTCTATTGTGAACGTTGACCTCACCGACAATTCTTCTCCATTCGTCTCTGTCTTAAGCAGAGGCGTCCTCCACTTTCCACAGCCTCTACCCTCCTCCTTACAACCTCCTCAACTCCATCAATCCACCTTAAGTCTTTCTCACCCCCGCTTACACTCTCTCCCTCTTTCTCCCTCCCTCCCTCCCTCCCTCCCTCCCTCTCTCTCTCTCTCTTTCTCTCTCTCTGTCTCGACCTTCTCTTTCGATCCTTTTAAAATTACCGGTATATAATAATAATTGTTCCATTATTTTGTTTTTATCCGTTAGATTATAGCATTTCAAATTTATGCCACTTTTAGAGGATTTTGTTAATTTTACTTAATCATTTTATGTTCTAATTCCATTATCTTATGTCACGTCATTTGTAATTTCTGGTTTTCTCCGCTGAAAATACACACAAAGGATTGGCTCATCCGTTAAAAATATAAGTGCGCTCCATTTATCGTTGATTAAAAAAATAAGATGGCTTTATTTCCTTCTAAATGCGTTTCTCAATTTACGCGACGGTGTAAATTTTCCTCGCCGTCGTTTCACTTTTACGCGTTCACAAATCCTTCAATTTGCGCTGGGCACTTTTTATTTACGTGGTTCCTGTTTTACGCTCAGAGGTTTCAATTTACGCGGTAAAACGGAATACTTTCTTTTCTACACCCGTTAGAGAAGAAATGCTTTAATGCTGTTTAACGCTGTTTTTACTCTTAATTTACTCTTTCGTTTATTAAAATGTATCTTTGTATCTTTCTGCAATTTATATTACGAACTAGGATATTACTTCTCTCTCTTTCTCTTTCTTTCTCTATGTGTTTCTCAAGCCTTATTTACATATACATGTATAATTTATATTTTTTAAAATTTTCATATTTTTATTTTTATATTTTATTTTATATTTTTTATGATTTTTTAAGAACATTTTTTCACTGTTACATATATATATATATAAAATTTTATTAATTATACAAATAAACAAAAAATTATTTACACAAACATTAAAATTTTACTTAGATAACGTACATATTTATAAAGTACTTCTACATATTTATACATTTATGTAAAATCAGTCATTCATGCATCGAGCTATTATAACTCGCATTTATAACGGATAATATTTTATTCAATCAATATTTCAATGACTTTTTAACCGTCCAATGAATATTCTTTTTTTTTTCTCTTGCTGTCTGATATCAACGACATGTGCTCTATTTGTTTTCTCCTCGTGTCTTGTACTTCTACACACATACTTGTCTGCTACTTCGAAAATAAAAGTCACTCTCGTAATAGAACACAGCAAAAGCACCAAGAAAGCTCCAACATTATTACGATAACGCAAGTATATCCATTGCTATTACGTTCTTATTTACTTTTATTGCTCTACGTGCGTCTCCTTTTCTTGGAAATATCCTCTTTGCGATCTCATACCTCGTACTTCGAAGATACGCGTTTTTAACCATAGAGAATAGAATATGTAAAATTGAAAACTCACAGGGAATCAGGGAATAAAAGAATGAAACGAATGAATTTGCAAATAAATTAAATATTAAAATGAATTAAATATTAATTGTGCATCGCAAAGTTTTATAATTGACAGATGAATAAGTAATAGAATAACATAAATGTGAAAAATATTAAAACAATTTAAAAAAGGACCCAAAATTGACTGTCCACTGATGGGGGGAGGAGGTATCAAACGCAATAATTCAACTTACAATATCGTTACGGAACGTTTCGATCTGTATTTATTTGTTTAGATCATCTTCTAGCCAAACTAAATAATAATATTACCTATATTCAATGAAACATTTTGAATAACTAGTCGGTTACATAATGGAAGTAAATGTTAAGAATAAACAAGTACACACCTACCTGACAAGTCAGGACAATGACCGTTAATGTATGCTGGCAACAAAAGAAAGTCAAATATTGATGTTATAAACAACACGTAGAAATGTAGAGCGTATGCATACGGAAAGTTTATAAAAATAAATTAAATAAATAAATATGTTATGATAAGTTAGTCCGTATAAAATAAATAAATTTAATTAATAAATGGTCAAAACTAAAGTAATGAAAAATAAAATGAAAAACTATTAAGTCAGAAATTAAAAAAAACATCAAAATTAATAATATAATAAAAATGTCAAGAAAAGAATAAGAAAATATAAGAGTAACTTACTCTTAATTGGAAAAACGCCAGTCTTACAATCGCCAATACACAAGAAAAACGGAACCGAACATGACTGTCTTACATAACAACTAGATATAAAAAGTGTCAAGGTAATAAAAATAAGTAGGTGTGCTGACTTGTCAGATAGGTCAGATGTGTACTTGTTTATTCTTATCATTTACATTTATTATGTAATCGACTAGTTATTTAAAATGTTTCACTGAGTGTAATATTATCATTTAGTTTGGCTGAAGATGATCTAAACAAATAAATACAAATCGAAACGTCCCGTGACGACATTGTGAGTTGAATTATTGTGTTTGATACCGCCATCAGTGGACAAATGGTTTTTGGGTCCTTTTTTAATCACTTTAATTACAAAACCGTTTTTTAGCTATTTATTTATGTGAAAAATATTATTATATATTAGCTCTAATAATTACATGTGACAAAACTAAAAAAGACAATAAGTACAATGATTTTATTTAGAACATGTACAGAACAGAATGATAAATTATTGATATTTTTTTCAAAAATCCCTAGTGTGTAGTTTTTATAATATTATCTATACTATATGACACGCGTTATATGTACGTTGTATTGTAATTCTTGTTACAGCAACGGCGGAAAAGTTCGATTTCGAGTACAGAAAAAAGAGTATAGATGATAAAGACGGGCTGGAAGCGACGTGCAAAGCCGAGGGTCTTTATCCTCAGCCGACTCTCGATATCTCAGTCAAGTAAGAGTCTTTTGTAAGGGTCAAGAGATCTTGAGACCTTGCTAACTTTTTTGTGCGCTGCAACATTTGTTGCACATATTTTTATCCTGGCTTCGTTTAAAATTTAAATTTACATACAAAGCATCTCTTCTGGATGCGAAAAATATAAATTATCGGATTCTTTTTCGCGCAAGGAAAAACTAGTTTAAAAGAAAAACGCCGTATTCGATAATATATAAAATAATGGACAATTTATTTAAAGAGACGTTCCCGAGAAGCAAACTGCAAAGCCCACGGTGACACTTCGTGAAGATGGATTATATGATATCTTATCACGAGTAGACTTGCTGGATGAGGAACTACCGGAAGCTGCAGAGCTCAAGTGCACTCTTGACATCCCGAAAGCGAACTACAGCGTGTCCCGAAAGACCATCTATTATTCCGGTAAGTCATGTATTTTTATGCTTTAATACACTTTTGACTAACGCGCACACTCCGTCAAAATTTATGTTTCGCTTTTATCACTAACACTTAACAGTTCGAAGTTTCTACATTACTTTGGGCCCGTCGTCCACTTAATCTCTTGGCTTTTGGTAGAAATGTGTCTATGCTTGGTTTTGTGTTGTGCAGGAACGGCTACTACTACTTCATCCGCTACAACGATACCGCAGCATAAAATGGATATCCAGGCCCTAGACAGCTCAAATCCCGGTAATGGTGGTGGTAAGACCGAATTAATCGTGAATTCTGCTAGATATATATGTGTACGTTCTGCACCGAATCATCACCATTAGCCACTGTTTTCTTATCAGACGGGCCTTTCGGCAGTCCCGACGAGATCCGTATTCATTTCATGCTCATTGTTTTTTTTTGTTTTTTTTCCGAGAATTTCCGAGTGTTTCGCGATAGCTCCGTATTTATTGAATCCCGATTCCTGTTCATTAATTAACAGCATGCCGCGCATGGAGTTTTAACGCGCCATTATGTTTTTAATGGCATTTGTGTGGCGCTTTTTGTATAGCACTTTTTATTTATTTTGAATTTGTTTTTAAAATGATTTTTTGAAATTATACTATAGTTTTAGTTCTTGATTTTTCTCCAGTTGTTGCTTACAGGGCATTTATCGAATCTTTGTGATTCTTCAAGTGTTTATATACTTACATGTACATGTAAGTATATAATGCTTTTATATTATGCTTTTTTGTATAAAAATATTATATATATTTTATATATATAATATATATATATATATATTATTTAGTTTTATATAAAAAATAATATAATTCTTCAATAAAATTATTATTATTATTTAATATTTTGTAATACACACAAACACACTCACTGTTATCTTGTGTACAAAACTTGTTGCATTATTCGTTAAGTAACATGCATTAATTCTATTTTTCTTGCACTGACTCTTCCACGCATTAATGTGGGCTTTGATATCACGTATTATCCAATGAAAGTCAAAGCAGGCGAAAGCCCATTAGTATTATACCTTTCAGCGGAGAATTATCCTCGCGCAATATTAGCACCCCTCGTATATATATATACTAATGTCTATGCACACATTAATGCATATGCATTCCGCTCAAGTGGCCTTCATTATGGTTATGCATATTTATGAAACTCACCCGCGGCCGTTGTAACGCGCTCAATTATTGGCCCCATTAATTTTAGGAAAATGCTCAAACGTATAAAGAACATTTTTCATTATATTACGAAATATATGGCATATTAGAAAAGGCGAAGGGGGCGAATTCATTACGTTACAGCGGTAACGTTGCGCGGAACACATACACAACACGTTTTTATGTTTTAGAAAGTTGTACCAACAATCCGAGAGAAAGAGAGAGGGAGAGGGAGAAAGAGAGAGAAAGAGAGAGAAAGAGGAAAATTGAATGTGTTGTGAAAACGTAATAATAAGTAACAATTTAGTGATATTTTCTCGGAACATAAAATTTAATATTATGCTCCTGTGCGCTTTGCTCCCGTTAACTTTTATACTTTGACAATATTTTAAAATTAATATTCGGGTATTACATTTTGTAACCATTTTCCACGAGAAAGAAAGGGGAGGAGAGTGACAGTTCTCTTTTTCTTCAATAATGAAATAATTTCTTTCAACTTTAAAAACGAAACGATATGTGGGTATGTGTGTGTGTGTGAACAAATGGTTTTTTTTAATTATAAAACACTATAGATTGATTCAATTTAATCTAATAATATGATTTAAATGATTTTATCTCTATTTATTTTTTTCCGCTCTGATATGGTTTAACTTCTAATTTACAGGAAACTTCGTCAACCGTGCATCGATTAGTCTTATCCTGTTACCGATACATCTGGCTATTCTCATTCTGTTTCATTAATAATACAATCAATAGATAAGTTTAGCTAGCGTTGGGTTCGAGTGGTGCCTCGACTAATCGATACCAAATCGTAACTTATTTCCCAAATTGTCTTCTCACCCAAAAATATACATATATACATATATATATATTTTATATATATAATATATAATATATATATTTTCTTGTAATATATATGTTTTAATCATATTTTTGTGAAAATAGAGATTATTGAGTGCGTTGCAAAGCTTTTACTATAGTTTTTTAAGATTCTTTTTAAATATATTTCTATTAAATATTTATATTGACATTTTTGAATATAGCTGTTGATAGCTATTTTTTAAAATGTTGTTTGAAGTATTGTATAAATTGAAAACTTTTGCATATACATTTTAGCTTGCTGAAACTTACGATGCGAATTCTGTGTTTTTGGTTAAATCAATATTCTTTAATCAATAACCGTATACGGGATGTCTGAATAAAATGTAGTACACCACCGTCGAGATGATCTCTCGTGGAAAAACACATACAAACAAAAAATAGAATAAATTGTGTTGTTACCGACGCGTGGTTTTCGAGAAAATCGAGTTTGTGAATATGAAAGAGTTATATGTTTATTTAAACACGTGAATAAATCTGGCACAGCCCATTGCGGGTGACTTGACAATATTTGTATGTAAAAATGCTGCACAAAAATAATTTTTTATAAAAAAAACTGCTAGAAATAAAATCTACTGAACTTTCACGATACCGTCGGGTGTGCGTACCAAAAAAACACCAGTACTTGCGTATTACATTATTACTGTCGAACATCCTGTATGCGTAAGGACGATAAAAGTATGGTATATTTTTTCCATAAATTTGTCCGTAAACGTATACAGCAATTAGCCCAAATTTTGCGTCTTTCATGCAGTTGAAAATCGCAGGAAATTTAAAATTACAATGCATGTTAATTTTACCTTTATTGATTTCTAGAGGAATGGCTAAACTGAGAGCAATTGATTGTTGGCCTAATTAGAAAAGTTTATGACTGTCCTTTATCACGATGTAAAGAATACGAAAAACACACAAGACCTAATGTAAAATATAAAATATATAAGCGTCTTGTATACATTTTCTATATTTTAAAAACTCGAACTTATAAAAATTATAAAAAATGTCTAGCCGTGTGCGTGTGTGCGTGTGTATATGTATGTGTGTGTGTGTATGTCTATATACGTGCACGTGAGCATTTTTTATATTTTATATTATCACACTGCCAAAGCTTTTAGTCACAATATAAAATATGTGAGATGAAATAAAAAATGTAATATAAAATATAAAAAATGCAAAAGGTGAAAAAACCACACAAATCTTTTTGCTCTATTATAAAATATGAAAACCACAAATATTATATATCAATTTGTAAAAGACGGACTCTTGTATTTTATATTAGAGCACCACACCAAAGCGTAAGTTGTGTATATATAACAATGTTATTATAATTAATTAAACATTAATTGTATATAACATTTTGCAAGACAATTTTATTGTACAAATGTAATCGAGAATTCTGTAACTCTGTATTTTTACAAATTACATGTAAATAACATCGAATTGATTGTATTCAATAAGCAAGTAATCAATCAATCAATGTCGCAGAATTAATAAATAATGCTTGTTAAATCACAGCACAGTAATTGTAAAACACCCTATGTAGACGAGATTTGTTTTATTTATTTTGTCGATTTTGCGCGTAAAAAGGGTTCATGCAAAACTTTGTAAAGTTTTTGAGCCTTATGCAGACCAAATCCGGGACACAAGGCTAAGGTATTCGGTTGCGCTCTTATAATGTCGCTCAATGTGCCAAAAGTTGTTAGAAGAGTTGTCGCATCGGTTTTATTGACCGATCTTACTGTTGTTAAAGCGCTGACCAACTTTAACAAATACTTGTTACATTTTATACAAAT
Source organism: Pseudomyrmex gracilis (assembly GCF_002006095.1). Taxonomy (NCBI): domain Eukaryota; kingdom Metazoa; phylum Arthropoda; class Insecta; order Hymenoptera; family Formicidae; genus Pseudomyrmex; species Pseudomyrmex gracilis. The sequence goes on along the minus strand of NW_018020666.1, from coordinate 442,396 downwards.
ATCCTAAAGAGATATATATATGTAGATTTAATAATTACCTTTTGATGAGGAGCCGTATTGCTGCGTTCCATAATATCGTCAGCCGGTTTGATTTCGTATCTTTTGTAAGTTTCAATAATTTTTCCTGCGTCTTCCGCGCTCCAAGCCAACATTATTGTCATATCGGCCAGAATCGAAATTCTTGTGAGATGTTTTATAGCATGATGAGGATCAGCGACATCAACCTAATTGTGTAAGAGCTTTGATTAAAACAATTGTATGAATTCTTATTTATGTCAGAATAAAATCTTATTGTTTAAAACAGCAAGAATGAGAAAAATCCTAAAGAAATAGAGAATCACATATCCAAGAAAATTAGTTGAATGTATTTTATAATTTATATACCTGTACTAGGAGCACTCGCAAGTTGTAAGCATTGCCCAGCAATTTGAGTCTTTCGTGAATGTAATCAGGATTCAGTTGATGATAACGAATTGATAAGAAAAGAGCACATGTAGTTTTCCCCATCACATAGTCTGGTACAATATCCGAGTACTCCCATGGTACATTTATTACAAACTTCAATAATGGATTTCCTTTCTAAAACATAAGTGTTTTTATATATTTTTTGTTGTCCTACAAATACTTCAATTTTATCAAATAATATTTTACCTGCTTTGGACTGACGAGAACAGAATTAGTTCTGCTGGAAGTTGATGGTGTGGAATTTTCAGGATTAGAAACTGGCAATTTCTCACTAAAGAACTCGGACTTTTTCAAGTTACTGAAAGCAGCTGAGCGCAAAAAAACCAAGTTAGAAAATCTTATATTAGACAAATAATAATAAAATGTATAAATATAACTTACACTGGAAAGATGCATCTCTAGCTCGTTTTGGTGGCGAAACGTCATTCTGATCCTCTATCGTATTATCGTTTGCGTTACTTTCTTCGTTGTTACTCATAACCTATCTTTCATAGTAAACTGAATATTTTAATAGATTTCTCTATTTTATATATGATAAATATATTATACGCTAAATGTGTAATGACAAAACTACAAAATATTAACAAGAGGACGCAATGTCAAACATCACATCTACATTTATACTTTAATTTTTTCTCCTTGCTATCTCTTTTTCTCTAACTGTCTGCATACAAAATTACTCGAGCGCCATCAATGCGCATTTACGAACAGTTGGGAACTACGTAACTCATGAACCAATTCAAAAGAAAAAGCGGTATATCCACAATGGTATTTGATTCTGTTCTGTTCGTTTTTTCTGATTTTTCAATTTTTACAACTATTATTATCCTCAACTACTTCTCTAAAATTTTCGAAAAAACTTCGCGAAACTTTTTCCGAGTTTTGTACGTTATTTAGAAAACATTTGATTTTTTTTAGGAAGAAAGAGAATAACATTGTATAAATTTTTTTATTACATAGATTTTACCTTGTGTAAACATGAACGCTTGTGTAAGAGGTTTTTTCCAATTTTCAATTTTATTCTCGGTATATCAAAAACCACTTGTTAAAATAGATTAATGATCGATTCCCACTGTGTTTCCATGGTGATCTTTTTCTTGCTTGTTCAATTACCTCAGTTTTCGAACGAAAACCTTCGCGATTATTCGAATTCTTTTCTGCAGTTTGAACTATTGCGCATATAATACTTACTCTTCTCAGCGGTTGTACATTCTTTAAAAATATATTTTACGTAAATCTTCTACGTGTATTTGAAAAAAAAAAAATGGCGACCGCGATCAAAGAACAACGCACAATTCCTTCCTTGGATACGCTTGTCAAATATGATACTCCAGTTCTGATTACAACTCATCCAGAGAAGGTGCAATAAATTTCAAATAAATTACTTCAACACGTCATTGAAACATTATCCTTTTTTCTTGAATTATGAATTTTAAAAGTGAGATTTTGTGTTTGCTTGTTGATGTGTTAACACATAATATAAATTTCATTTTCCAAAACAGCCACGCAAGGAACCGGTTACCAGAATCGGCGTGTCCGCTTGCAAAATCCAAACTGCCGCACCCTTGGTTGATGTGCGGCGAGAAACTTTCGAAATTCTAAATAGAATTCTGCCGCCAAAAGAATGGGAAGAGGACGGCCAGATATGGGCTCAACATGTAATAAAATTAATTCTCAAAAATTTTCTGCACAAGTGTTTATTAGATGTAGATAATAATCCGTGTATAAAATGTGTTACTCAGCTGTCGAGTACTCCTGCAACAAGATTGGACGTGATCAATTTGCAAGAGCAACTTGACATGCGACTGCAGCAGAGACAAGCCAGGGAGACGGGTATTTGTCCAGTTCGTAGGCAGCTTTATACACAATGTTTCGGTGCGAATGTTAATTCTTCATAATGGATAAAATAATTTATAAAACTCGTAGCTTGATTAGTAACAATCATCACTCTTGTCTATTTTAGATGAGTTAATACGACAAGTGACTGTAAATTGCGCGGAACGTGGATTACTTTTATTGAGGATAAGAGACGAACTTAAAATGACACTGGCTGCGTATCAGACATTGTATCAGAGCAGTATTGCCTTCGGGATGCGTAAGGCGCTGCAGGTACGTTACATCTGGATGTAAATTAAAAAATATATTTGAAATGCAACTCAATTTTATGGTTTACCTTTACAGTCCGAACAAGGAAAAGAAGATCTGATTCACACAGTTGAAGAATTACAAGCGCAGAAAGCTGAATTAGAAAGAACAGTTGCGGAATTGAAACTCAAGTATGATTGTTTGGAGAAGAGAGCGGCCGAAATGCGGGAGGCGGAGGAGAAGAAACACATGGAAGAAGTGCAATTTCTCAAAAAAACAAATTTGCAATTAAAGGTAAGAGGAAAAAGCGTCTTCTTGTTTGAAACAATATGTAATAGTAAAATTGTAATTTTCAGACTCAGTTGGAAGGTATTATAGCGCCTAAAAAATAGGAAAAAAAAAAAAAACAGGTTTACGTGGTGAATTACATTTATCAATATGTATGTGTGTGTGTGTATTCTTATACAATTGTTCAATAATTAAAAATGAATCAGCAAATCTTGTCGCAAAGTATATAAATGTGTTTGAATAGGAATAAGAAACAACACACCCATATAAAATTCCAAATAAATGCACATTCTGTAGATAAACTAATAATGTTTTATTGCAAAAATGCGCACAATCGATTTTATCTTTACATATAAACTATCTTACTTTATCTTTTCTTTTTCAACTTCAAATTTGGCGAAATAGTCTAAAGATACATTATTGTACTTTAACCACCCTAAATCAGTAAAAGTTTTACTAGCGGATTCGGATTGGAAGATTATTAATGATGTATATACGCGCGTAAATAACGGTACGTTACAAATGCTTTCGAAGTGATGATTTCGCTGTTATACCGCAAAAATATATTGCAAAGACAAAATTAAGAGAAGAGGCAGCGAAAACATAAAATACGGCATATATTCTGTATGATAACAGTCACTAATAAGTAATATATATATGTATGTGTATGTATGAATTGGCACTTCTAATCCTCATACAATATTGATAATTGAATATTGTTGTTGATTTTGCCATTGAACATTTATGATATCAACAACTACTTTGGATGCTGGGTAGCTGGGTTTAATATGAAACATAATCTTTTGTTGTTTTTGTTGTTTTTCCGTGCGCATATATATAGACAACTTCCCAACACCCAACTCCTCATATATATAATATATATATATCGATAAAACACGATGCTTTTTAAGAGTGTGCCTTCATTAAAGACATATAGGAAAGTTGACGTGCTGGCTTGGATTTTCTTCATTGGTCCCTCGTTCTTAATCGCACTTTAAACCGCACTTTAAATCGCAATTTTGTTCAATTTTGCTTATTATTTACATTTACATGGAAAGTTCACGTTTCTATTCACATCATTTGTCGAATAAATATGCATCATAACCGTTCCGGATTAAAAAATAATGTTATGTTTGTGTGTGTATGTGTAATACTCGGTATAAAATAATACTTAAATATGTAAGGTAAACAATAATACGAATATATATCATATAGATAACAAATTAAGTGTGAATATTGTGATGTCTTAATTAAATAATTCAGAGTCTCTCTTGCATATATATATATATATAACCGAACTATCTTGCACGTACAACTATAAAAAATACATTCTTAGACATTAAATATGTATGCGTACAGACTCGAGATATATTTTTTCTGTTGAATAAAATCATCAAATATCTGCGATGGTCTACATTTTGCACGAGCTTACTGGCTCCACAATGTTAATAATGTGCAAAAAAACTAAATTAAATTTTTTATTCATGTGATCTAAATTAATAGATCAGAATACTTTCGCGTGAAAAACACAGATATGTATAATAAATCAAATAAATAAAATATTCTACAAAAAAAAAATTGAGAAAGGCTATTTGCCAATCCACTAAAGTCTACAACTTATCATTGTGTCTCTCTCAACGTTATTTAATTATTTATAAATGTACTTTACACGTTACGCATCATATCAAATTAATATTGATAAAAATAACAATTTTAAAATACTCGTTTTTTTTATTTACCGATGCTCCGATAAATATAAACAATCAGTATAAGAGAATGGACGTTTTATAAAATGCTACAATGCGCACACACAAGTATAAAACATATATATCTAACAGTTTTACAACTGTTTATAGGATTGTATCACATCTTCAACATTTTTTTTATAAAGAAATCATTGTAAATTTTCTCGAAGGATTTACATGCAAAATTGGAAGTGCGCATGATTCTCATGCGTGTAGAAATGCAATCGCGTTCGGCGATCGTTTGTGTCTTTTTATCGCAAGATTTTCGGTTTTGCTGCATGTACACATCATCCTGGCATGCGGGGAAAAAGTGTGTAGCAAAAATTATATTTATCGAATGTAATAATCATATATAAAATCAGAGTATATAAAAATAATTGGAAAATAATAACAAGTGTTATTATATGTATAAACGTTATATTCATTTCGTGCTCTACAATTAGTTACTAAAAAACTTTTTACCTATTTCTTGTATCTTTAATCTTACGGGATTTTTTTTTTTTTTTTTTTTTTTTGCTAAAATTTCATTATCTTAAACTCGTAAAGTTTTAACTTAGTCAGATTTCCGTTATATTATTAAACACGAGATATGTATGTAAAATATATATATAAATATATATATATATATAATATATATGTATTAATAAGAATGTATACGTTTATGAAACTGCAGTAGCGCGGCATTCAACATTGAAAGATGTAAAATACCAAATAATCTGGCGTGTATGTCATATACATCAGATCTCGCGCTGCAATTATTAAAATAGAACACTGCAATTTGTACAATGTATGTATACGTATCGTAAAACTGTGTTATATACACACATCGTACGCACACAGAATGTAACAAACGATGTTACAAGTCTGTTTAGATGGACGTATTATACTCATTGAAAGTTTTCGTAAATATCTAATATTTTTTTTTGTTTACTTAATATAATATATATAACTACAGGATTAGATATTTGTTTTTGTTACATTATTTGTGAAGGAGAATAAAAAAAAAAAAAGAACACAGGTCCGTTTGTTTTACGCACCGTTGCATCAGAAATTAAAGTCAAAAGCAATTTCATATTCTTGAATGTGCACGTGTATTACACGTATGTAATGATTTAATCTATATATATATATATATGCTCTTTATATATATATATATATATGTATGTATATGCAGTGTATAAATGGTACCGATTTACATATAGAACGCGGTGACATACACAACAAATTTGTATAATAATAAAATATCGCAATATAATAAAATCTCTCTCTGCCGATTCGAATTACATTTAACACACATTAAATGTTTCATACCTACTCTTGTTAAAAAGCACAATTTTTCATCAGTGACGACCTTTCTTCGACCGCTTGCGTTTTTTCTTTTTCGTGGGTGTGACGTCCGTTTTAGCTGTTTTAGCGGGGGTAACATCAGTCGCGTCAGTCACATCTTGAGAATCCGTTTTCTCTTCCACAACAGTCGTTGTATTTTGTCCCGCGGTGTCTTCGCTTTCGCTCTCGCCGTCGCTCGCTCCGGTACCGGTTATACTTTCTACATCGTCCTCGGCGTTGCTCAATTCCAAGGATATAATTTTCTCTCGCAGAGTTTCCACCTAATCACGGAAATGTATAAATTTCGTAATGTATCAATTGTGACCAATTTTGCGCATTGCGTTCTGGCGTTACAAATTGATTGGCGACGCAGTTTAAAAGTGCTTTTCACACAGCTTGCAGTATAGCAATAATTTTTGAAAATTTCGCAATATCCTTCGCGGAACGTAAGCATATTAGATATTTTTAATTTTTTAAAACTGCAGTTTATTTCTGCATGTATAAATAAGCGTATTTGTATAGTGTGTAAGACAACACGAAAAAAAAAAAAAAACAATTAATCATGCATATGTTACGTGCAGATAGCTCTGATAAACAAGCTTAAAAATGTACATATAAATAAGATATAAAACCAAATTACCGATAGTTCAGGAAAATAGTTGTTAGTAGGATCAGTAGAAGTGACATTCATAGTTCAAGATGGTGCGTAAGGTACCATTGATGGAAGCGATGGAGGAGTCTTGAAACACAATAAACATAATATAACGATTGAACGAACAATACACAGATGTTATGCGAATTATAAGAAAGAGCAAAAAACAATATAACATTTTCTCCTATGTAATGTGTAAGTAAAATTAAATTAAGTTGAATAGGCGTGGCATACTTTACTCCCTTTTTTTTAGTATGTTAATGTTTAGCATATTAAGTTCATTAATGTCGATTAATCTCTTTTGAATTTACTAGTTATTAAAACTCGACACAAGGGATTATCAAAGTTTCACGAATAATACAAATACAAGTTCACGAATTTTCTGATATGTTTATGATGATCTGGCGTAAAAATGACTCATCTGTGTATATTACTAAAAAATAAAAACAATAAAAAAAATACAAAAAACAGAACGTTCTCGGGTGAATGCGGTGCAGTCCATAGACAATCGTTGCAACAATAATGATTCGCAACTGTGCTGTTTCCTCCCCCTCATCGAATACGACAGGTGTGTATGATATACTTGAACGCTGGTGCAAGTCTTAGCTTTTATTAATGTAATACCTGACGCTCAATGAGCTTCTCGACGTATTCGACTGTTCGTACACGACGTTCGCCCGTTACCTCATCTAGATATTCCTCGGTACGCCGAGTGACCTTCTCATCCACTACTTTCTCGGATTCGCGTATCTCTTTAGGGGGACCCACTTTACTGCGCACAGCGAGCTTAGGGAAATCAGCGCTAGACGGCCGTAATGTAGCAAACTAAGATAGCAAAAGAGACAAAACGGGGAACGGTTGTAGTAACATGAATCTCTTCCTCTTCTTTTTCTTTTTTTTTTTTTTACTTAATGAATGGTGTGTTAGTTCAGGCGAGCAAGACAGCGATTAGTAAACGATCAGGGTTAAAACACACAAATTCGAAAAATCAATCAAGCTTGCACAGGTCAATTATATCTTTCGGAAAAAAAATAAAAAGTCTTTGTTACGTATGTTAAATAATTGTAAAAATTGAGTTATCTCTAAGTGAAATGCCATTTCGCAAATGCTTACTTCGACTGGTTTTTCTGGGTCGGGAGAACGCTGTTCGGTCGCATCACATGCATCTTCGTTTTTGCAAAGATCAGTCGCGTCGCGGGCGTCTTCATTTTTATTGGTGTCCATTATTTCGCTCATCTTTTTAATTACCATCTGTGCCTGAAGCGCATCCTAAACACAAAAAACAAACACTCAAGACGTGCTATAAAGGAAAGTAACACTATTACGGTTGTAAGAAATTGTAGCTTTACTTGTTCGAGAGACTTGAGACGCGCTTGTCTCCAAGCGGCTCGTTTCTCTGCTCTAAGTACTCGCTGTTCAGCAGGACTTAGAAGATGTTCGTCGTCTTCGTCCGAAATAAGACCCTGTACAGTAATAAATAGATCGCTATTATCTCACTTTAAATATTAGATGTTTATTTCTTTTTATTTAGGATATTGAAATAATGTAAATCAACATAATTGTTAAAATAATTACCTCTTGTTTCAATCGTTCTTTCAAACGACGTTCTGCTTTCGCTGTTCTCACACTAGTGGGGAGATTCGGGATTAGAGGAATTGAAGTTCGTGAACTTAATCGACTACTAAAAGAAAATATTGCAACTCAGGTCAATACAAAAATATACACAATCACAATGTAATGGATATAGTAAATATACAGCAACATAATATATATATATATATATATATATATATATATATATATAAATTTATTTTGTATTAGAGACTTACTTAGGTCGTCCATTATCCTGATCTTCCATTGTGTCTAAATCTTCAAGACCTTCATTTTCATCAAGTTGCGCCCACGATTTGAGCTCGTCTCGCGTCAAAGTTGCAATCTTTTTCTCTATAAAATATATATACAGATTTTTTCAACTCCAATATATCAAAACAAATATATAAAACTTGCAAAACTATGTAACATATGTAAATAATTGTTTACCTTCTTCTTGTCTCATTTTTTCCACCTCATCCTGACTCAAAAAGCTAAATATCTTATCTGTAACACAATCATCGAAAAATCGAATATTGATTTATCTACATATTTTGTATCACAATTGTATAAGATAAAAATTATGTTGTCTTACCTGATTTGGGAGAGGGTTTTAAATGTTCTTCCATGGCACTTTCAAATAGCTTCTTTTTGTCGCTAACTGACATTTTCGTCAATGGTGGTGTTGGAGATGAAGTGGGAGATTGCTGTATTAAATAACATTTACACAAATAATCATCATTCGCAATGTTCATGAAAGAACGAAAAGAGAGAAAGAGAAAAAAAAAGAATTTCATTTTTAACAGAACGTCCAAAGTGCAAGTATAATAATACGTATTATATGTTAGTGTGTACGTAGTTACATATGCTTCTAAAACCCACCTCACCAACATTTCCACCAACAGAGCGTGCTATCTGTTGCTTTCTAAGAGGAGTTGAAGTGTCAAGATTTTCCCAGCGTTCAGGATTGGTTAGAGGAGTTGGAGGAAGTTGGAAACGTGCGTGCATTTGAGAGGATGTTACTCGCGGATGGGAGTCGAGTGTTTCTTGGGACGACCGAATTGGTTGTTCGGTTGCGGGTGTCGCGGATAGTTTGTCACGAGACAGATAAGCGATGCAGTCCGCACTCTTTTTTAAAGACGGCGGTAGATCGGCAAACGTGATGCTACGTTTTGGCAAAGATTTTTTCTTCGTCGGGGAAGGTAAGGTGTGCATAGAGGTGGAACGATCGAAATTCGTAGTCTTAGAAAGATCGGGAATCGCAGATGACTTGGACGAAGAAAGATCCTTTGAAGTTCCAGTTGTCTCATTCGTTCTTGACTGGATAAATAACATGGAAAATCGTATTAGTTCTTTAGTAGTCAGTACATATACAGGAATAGAAGATAAGATCGAGTGAAATAAATCGGAGTGATTCATCATAATAAAGGAATTAATTACATGCGAAGCGACCAACAGCATACAAACTCAACTAATGTAAATTTGTAACAAAATAGGAGAGAAACAATACGAAGTATATGTTTTTTTTTTTACTTCATTACATTAATCTATATAAAAACTTCTGTGAGAAAAACAAACTGTGTGTAGTGTAAAAAAACAAAAATCAAACATTAAGATCTCTAATTTGGATCGTTAAAAATATCGGTGTCTTCGTAAAATTTATATAACTATAATTTAAAACAGATTTATTTTGAATGCTACACGTCATACAAAATCTATGTAGAATTCAAATAAGAATTTCTCAAACTTATTTGTCCGATTGCGCGCGTCCATTTTCTTCTTCGTGATCGTATATGTACATTCAATAGTATATCTCTCAATTGTACTATTATTGCAATAAATCATGCACAACATTCGCATAATTTAATTTATAAACGTATAACCGATACATTCTCTCTCATTTTATAAAGGTATTTCTATATTTGTACCCTATACGCATCATACGTGTATCGATGTAGTGGAGACTGTCGTACGTATTGTATATATGTATATATATACACACACACGTGTATATATATATATCTCGAGTACCTTGGAACACTTTGTCAGCAAGTTCTACTTTATTGTTCTACTTTACCTTCTTTTTCCTTCCCTGTTTTGCAGTTTTATATTATGCAGTTTGTAAAATATATAAATTAATGAATACTCTAGTTTTTATTTCTCACAGGAATAGCAAATTCTTGAATATATTTCATTCGTAACGTAACACACATTCACAAACACATTACATTAAATATAAGAAGTATATATTTTATTTATTTTTTTTATTGCTGTATATTTGTATTATTTTTGTAGAAGTTAGAAAGAGGTGTAAACCTATAAATGTTTTTTTGTTTTGTAAATAAAACAAGCAGGTACGCGAGTATTTATTTTGAAACAATCTTCAATCACACACAATTCAAAAAGCTAATAAAAATATTTATATAAGTAAGTTAATTTATATAAGTTATCTCTCGTTCGTTAACAAGATCTCAATTTATTTATTTGCGTTTATCGAATTAAAACGTCACAAAAATTGTTTCATAATGTGTGAACAGTCTCCTCTACTGTAAGATCTCATATGAAACAACACGATAAAAATCAGCTGTAAAAACTATATTACTCAGTAAAATAATATCCTTCAATTATATTTTTTCTTCCTATCTAAGTCTGATTATGAAAAAGTATCTCCATTTTAAATATATATTTTACAACAGGGACAACTGTAACGACTTTCAGAAAACTTCTATGCATGAGGCGGAGTATCTTAAAAACATCCACATTTTTACCCCTATGCCGATCAACTGGAACTTTAACATTAACACACCTTTCATTAAGATTTTTCTCTTCTTTCTTAAATAAATATCAGCTTATTTAATAGTGTAGTAATATATACATATATATATGTAATATATATGTTATATATTACATATATACATATACATGTATATATATAAACATCTGGTCCATTAGAATTATGTGTGAACATTATACTGCTTATAGAAAATATGTAGATACATTGATTTTCAATAATGATATGATTCAATTGCAGTATTAAAACGTATCAAGTGCTTTAAGATCGTTAGTAGATCTAACTTAGGCAAAGGCCAATATTTAAAAATATGTCCGATACAACGATGTTATTTTCAACAAATTAAGATTTTTTATTTCTTGGTTGGTTTGCAACAAAAGCAGATTGATAACAGTGCTTCCTAAGATGGAATCAATCGTGCGTTTGCATTAAATATATATCTCTCTCCAAAAGATTGTATCTTTTTTTTTTACATGTATCAACGATAAGTATTGATTACATAAACTTTAATTGCTTTTCCAACTTTTCCTGTCTCACACTGAACAATCTTGGTTAGAACATTACAGATTACGTTCTTAATTACAATTTCGCCCTTCGGCAAAATTTCGGGTTAAGTATGATGAAGAGAAATGGTTGAGGACAAAGTCTGTTGCAGAAATGCTTATTAAAAATTAAAAACTTGCGCCATACTGAATGAATAATGTAAAATGTAATGCTCATATATGTTTTTCAAACTAATATGATGATATATATATTTACATAGATGATAGTTCAACTAGGAAATATGGCATTATTTATATATATATATATATGTATATATATAATTATTCATATATAATATTTATTTTTTTTATTATATCTCTATCATATTCTCTTCTATATAACGCGGTATAATACAATGCATTGCTAAGATCAATTCAATTTTTTTTTTTTTTATATATTCATGTTTTACCAGCGAGGTATAAAACAATTATCGGCATTTTTATATAAATGTAGTGAAGAATATTTTGCATGTGATCAGTAAAATAGTCAAAATATTATTTCTTATAAACACGTCATTATTAGTAAAGAATTTCTCTCTCTATTCTTTTCTCTCTTTTTTCTTTGGCTCTTTCCTACGTAGAAAATAGTTTTTTTTTTTTTTTTTTTAAATTATTTAGTCAAATGTGAAACACAGAGTGATACTTGCAGTTCAGTTAGATCTTATAACGTCTCTTTTATATAAAAACCGCTGACAATCGTTATCAACAAAAATGATAACATATACTTTCAGTATTCTATTAGAAAACATAAACAGTAGATATGTAGAGTGTGTCCCTGTAGTTCACATAATTAAAAATCGTATTGCAATATCTCGTTAATTAATATATATTGCCGATCGGAGATATGAATCGACGTCTACAATCAGCACATCAGACGGCAATATGTCAAAGATCTACTGAAAAAAGAAACGACAAAGGTTTCTAGAAGCTTTTATGCTAATTGCGAAAACCTCTAATTACGTATCACAAATTGTTTTTGTTTTCAGCGATTATTCATTAGTTAAGAAAAAATCACGTAATGATTAATCGAGAGTTTTGGTTCTCTTCTTTTCTGTAACACTCTCGTCTTATACATGTGCGTGTGTTGCACGTTACCGAAGTCATCATTGCAAACAATAGTTGAGAATCAGTGTGAAAATCTTAATTAAAAAGTTCTTTCAAGTACACCGAAGAAATGCTTTGCTACACACAACTTCTGTCTATCTATCACAGAAATATACTCCTCTGTTATTCAACATTTATAAACATATGCGAGTTATATACATGATCTATGTATAACTCGATGTATATACATTATGTATGTGTATATGACACACTTTTAGTCTCGAGAGTATCAGATATCACACTTATATGTCATCATGTGAAAATTTCACCTTATTTCTTGTTCATCGAAGCAAAAAATTAAATTACAGACTTAATCCAGTTATTCGCATATTCTTCCAATAATACTTAATATCAGTAATGGCAGTATCAGCAACGAATAGTGTAACAATAGCTTTGCTATATACGTATGTGCATACGTGACATTTGCGGACGCACGAAAACGCAATAAATTATGATACGCGAGTCAATGCCATGTGAGAATCTTAGAGAATCTTTTGTCACGGTAAGGTATCCTGTAGTATCAGAGGCAATGGACGCAGACACGGGGAAAAATGAGTAGAAAGACGAACGACTCACTCCTGTTAGTGGGCAGCCAAAGTAGCACTATCATCTTCCACTGTCTGTAAACATGGGAAATATCTCTCTTTTTGGCGCTCAGATGAGCATGCGACGCTAAAAAGACATCGACAACATTTCATGCGCCATTTACCTAATAATATCGCGTATACAGAGATCGTATTTACATCAGCTGATAGATGTCTACTATTGGAACTCTTGTCTAGAGTTCGGAACGAATAACTTAACTGACGCCTAACGGAAGGAATGTTTCACAGTCTTTTTGTACATATATATATATGTATATATGTATATATATATATTGATCGTGTCGTTTTGAAAGGGGGGTTTTAAAACCTAAAGAAGAACGAATGCACATCTTTCTCTGTGGATCAGTAACAACATCGTTTCGAATGAAAAAAGAGACATGCAAAATGTTTAATACTTTCAATTTGAAAACCATGCGAAGCGAGCAAAGGCAACATCCTCGGTGGTAAGATAAAAGTGCATACATTATTGTATCAATGGCTGGGTAAAAGACTATTATTCAAATTATCGCATGCAACACTCGTTATAATACAATATTCGTAAATAACGCAATAACGAATATGACGTAGGTTTTGTTTGTTAATCCTTTCACTGCTGTAGGCGCATATATGCACTTCGAAAAAATATGCTATAAGCGCATATATGCGTTCAGTACTTATATATTTTTATATTAAATGCAAATGTAATTCAATGTGTGTGTTTCGACACTTATATTTTTTATACAAGTTTTTGCGCGCCAACAAAAAGTTTCGCCGTTTTTCACGTGCACTCTGCATTAGATTTTGCCAAAGCGAAAGGGTTAAATTAAAATATCATTCCAAGTTAAAAAAAACAAATCAAAATGTTACTTGAAAAAGATAAGTTACTAAGAGAAGTGATGTTAAAACTTTTTTAAGGAAATGTTATTTTCTAATCTATAAATCAAAAGAAACAATTCTAATTTCAAGATATGCTACGTGTACAAGATTACAATGTACAAGTTCGAGCAATTTATTAGAGATGTTTGGCAATATAAACTATATGTAGAAAATATAAGTTATCACAATCGAAGTTATCAATGTGATACTCAATGTGTACTCACATTATTAGGATTTTGAGGTGCTAGCGTGTGTTTACTCATAACAATCGTGGTAGTTTTGAGATCCTTGGTACCCCCGGGTGACTTTGGTGGTACAACCATATCTACAGGACTACTCGATTTGCTCACTAAGGATTCCGCTGCTCGTACAACATCTAATACCTGTGTCGAAATCGAGAAACGCACAAATGAAATGAATTGTTACACGTAGAATTTATAAAAAATAACAAACTAATTAAAAATTACATTTGTTTTACAAAAACGTATATTTGTCCGAATGAAACTTGACAAAAAAGAAACTTTGACTTCATCTACAGTTTTTCTAATAAAAATTTTTTTTAATAAGATCGCAAAACCCCAAAAACTAGAAAGAAACATATAACTTTATCGTGTATAAACAAATCTTACTTTTTCGGGTGTGGATTTCTCCCTGTTTTCTATAAGCGCGCGTTCTCGCTCCTCTTCTTCCCACGCAACAAGCTCAGCTTTCATTTCTTGTTCTTGTCTGAGTATCGCGGCTTCCTCGTCGTCACGATCTAAACTGGAAACACTTTGCGACAAGGATTTAATACCGTCAGCAGCCGGATCCTTGGATTCGTGCGGCGCTCTAGCACCCTTGGAATCTTTACTGTCGGACAACATTATTATCGGGTCGATCTCGCTTTTGTCGTAACCTTTGCACACGATCAGTGTAATCGTATTTCCTGAGCACCGGAGAATATTGACGGCTTCTTGATGAGTAGCACCGAGCAATGACGTTCCGTTAACTTCGAGTAACCTCATTCCAACCTGTTGTAAAATATAAAAACGCGTTCAAGTACAAATTAATATTAAAATAGAAAAATAGAAAAAGAATAAAATAGAAAAAAATGGACGCAAGTCCCAAAAATAATACACTTGCCTTTAATCGTCCGTCTCTCTTGGCCGCACCACCCGAATTAATTTTTGATATAAAAACGCCTTCATCGGTATGATCGAAAGGATTGCCTTTCTGTCCTTTTCGACCTCCTTTGATGTGCATGCCAAGCTTCTCGCCTGCTTCCTTTGTTATCACTAATTCCTAAAACAGGTTACGTTAATTCCGTTAATAAAAATAATTCTTCTTTTGTCAAAGAAGTATTACATAAAGTTACAAAAATGAATATTACACAACTGTACATTACTGTTATATTTTAACTGAACTGGGAGAGAACAAATATTTTACTTCAAATTATACATGTATAATAAATTGTTTAACTATAATCACCATCAAGTGATATTTATATTTATTGTATTCAGATTCAAATAGATTTAATAATTGGAAACTTGCAAGGAACAATGACTCAAATATTGGACATCAGAAAAAATACAAGAACAAAGTTTTACATAGAACCAAAGTTTTATATACAGTTAAAACCATCTCGGTTTTATTCACTTAATAATATTAAGTATAAATGGCGTGAGACGCAAAGCATAAAAAGCGCTTGAACGTAAGATAAGTTTCCGTAAAACAAAACTCAGCATAAGCAAGAAGCAAGTCATTCATAATAGATGTAAATAGTGAAGTTTGGAGCCATGGTGAGATAAAGCGTACGGTGAAGAACGTGAAGTTTCGGGTCAAAATGCATCGAGTACTTACTGTCACAGGGATGTACTCTATTTCGACCAGCTTGTGGGGGCAAATTATAAAGAAAAAACGATGCATTAGATAAAAAGAAATAGTCACACGCTAAAGCACCGAGATCCGCTGCTTGCACTCTCTAACAAGCACTCCCTTGGAGACGTTAACAAAACAAAAACAGAAATGTTTTCGAAGAGCAATTTATTTAGTGAATAGAGTGCCTATAGTTTCTAAGCGTAACTGTAGTCGTATCTTTTTTTTTTTTCAAGACACAATCTCTCAAATGTGCGTATTTATCGGTGTTATAAGTGACAGAGCCAGTGCATATATGTGTAAAATTTTGCACTATATATAACTCTATGAAGTTATATTTACTTTGTGGACTTGTTGCTCTATAAGCATCGCTAATCTAAATGTTGCTAATCTAAAGATTAAAAGCAATTGAGAGCAATCACAAATTACGCGTTATTTACCTGATAACTTTCTGGAAGTGGGTCGTGTTGGATGGTGAGCACAATCTGCTCCCCTGGTCTCAGAAGTTCCATCACCGCTTCCTGATGCGTTGCTTTGGTCACATCCGTACCATTTACTTTCAATATCCTATCACCCATTCTCAGTTTCCCGGATTTGGCCGCTATGCCACCGGGAACAACCTGAAAACATTTCAATAGAAACAAATAAGTAAAGACATAAAAGAAGATAAAAAATAATATTGAATCAAAACGAGAGAGACTTACGTGAGATATAAAAATTCCAGGTTCTTTCGCTCCGAATGGTGTGCAGGAATGATCAGTTCCTCCTATAATACTGAACCCCAGAGAACCTTCTTTTACAAGAACAACGTCCTAAATAACGATGCGCTAAATTAGTTGTATACTTCAAATGTAAATTTACATAAATATTTATTTCATTTTTTTGGTGTCGACTGATCGGAATAAGAGTTCGAAAAGACATAGAGAAAGACGAAAACGGATAAAGAAGGAAGTAGTAGGATACGAATAAAGCTTCTACAGAGGAGTAAAAACTGCGCTGACGGTTTTATTTAACTACATGTGCAATGTAATTTGATGCTTGTCTAAGTAGCGAGCACATACCTCGATGATAAGCGGTTGCACCAAATTGTTGTCAGTCACTCTAGTTACGACGGTCTCGGTGAGTGTGCTCTTTGTGATGGTTTCAGTAACTTTACCAAGTGTGGTGGGAGCCGGAGGAAAGTTAACATCGCTGGGTAATGTATCGGGCTGCTTTATCGTCACTGTCACAATGGGGCCCTGATGGGAGTCTGGCGAAGGCGAGGATGTTGGAGGTCGAAGGAAATGAGCGGGGATCATAGCTTGAAATTCCTCGTTGGTGATTGGCTTCGGTACCTGTATATCCTCCTGTGGAGACGCCGGTCGAGGCTCTCCTTGAGGAGTAGTGGCTGCGGTGGGGGCAGTATTATTCGTGGGTGCACTCGTCGTTTGGGTGACACTATGCCTGGGAGCTGGTTGCGGATAAGCTTGATTAGCCGTCGGACTGGGAGACACCGGTGAAACGCTTTTCAGAGTGTTTCCTGGATCGGTCACGCCGTTCATCTTAGCGGTTCCGTTGACAACATCGGTTTTCGGGGGCAACGCCGGTAACGGCGGCGGCGTTTTCGAAGTGGGACTCGGCGAGAGCGCTTTGTCAACATCCATAGAGCGACGATAGCCAGCGTATGTGGGCTTGTTCGCTATGTAGCTGTTGGCATTGTACAGACCTGTGTAAGGTTTCGGCGTGCCTATAACGCGCGGCGATTTTTCGGAGGGAGTTGCGACGCTGTTAACTTGAGAAAGCGGTATTTCCCGTTCG
Organism: Pseudomyrmex gracilis; assembly: GCF_002006095.1. Classification (NCBI taxonomy): domain Eukaryota; kingdom Metazoa; phylum Arthropoda; class Insecta; order Hymenoptera; family Formicidae; genus Pseudomyrmex; species Pseudomyrmex gracilis. Next base: position 424,697 of record NW_018020666.1, on the reverse strand, counting down.
ACCACTAATCGTACGAATCTTTCCAAGCCAGTGAGCAAAGCCACCGCTTGTTCGTGTTTTGCTCCTCTCATATCTACTCCGTTAATCTGCAAGTTACAAAAATAACGCAAAAACATCTTAGCTAGTATTCATCCAATAAAAATTCGTTTCAAATCTGATAAAAATATATATACTTACAGACATTACTTTGTCTCCAACCAATAATTTGCCGTCCTTTTGGGCGACTCCGCCATCCGTGATTCTCGAAATATATATTGCCTGTAGAGATAACATATAATAATTAATATTCGCTAACTTTAACAAACAAATTTGAAAAATATTCAGTTTTACAAAAAAACTCACATCACTGTTATCTTTAAACGATTGCGAACCTTCTCCGCCAGCAATGCTAAACCCAAGTCCATTTTGATCTCGTATTAACGTCGTGTGAAAGAGAACGGGTACCATAGGTTCACTACTAGTCGTTTTTACTGAAGCTATAGGTTCGGGAATCTTTTTCGTCTGCAATTATATCAAATTTAACTCTTTATTTTCATTTGTAAATTTATCATTTGTCAAAATATATAAAGTGGAGACGTTACCTTTGTCGTTTCGTGAGTTGTGTCGCCATTCTCTAAAGTATGCGACAATGCTGTGGATGAAACATAAGATGTCGCGCTCGGTGCTCTACTTGTGCTTAAGCTGGAGCACACGGAATCTTTTCTCAAGACCTGAACACAATAACCACCAAAGATTTTTTTTTGTTTATCTTAATCAAATTAAAAAAGTGCAATTTAATATTTCTCTCTAAATAAAAAGAAACGGCTGTTGTACATACATGTTCATACGGTGGAACTATCCTTGTGACTTCTCTTATGATGACTAACACAAGAACACGTCCACAAGCTTTCAACACTTCTACGGCATCGTAATGATCTACATTTACTACTGATACTCCATTTACAGATATTACTTTGTCGCCTACCCTCAGCCCAGCCAAGTCAGCAGGACCACCTAAAAATACACGAAGAAATACGCTAACTTGACACATTACTGTTTTCGATAAAAATATTTATCTTTCCTCACTAATGAAGCTATTTTTACCTACCTTCAGTAACTCTTGAAATAAAGATGCCTTCGTCGTCGCCTTTGAAAGGCGTTGACCCGATGCCACCAGCTATCGACAGACCTAGTCCGCCGGTCGTTCTTTCTATGTGAATTTCATATTGCTCTTCTCGCACCTCTAATGTCGGTTCCACATCTGAAATAATATACAAATCTTTTTATTCAGAAAACTTTCGGTTAGCTTAATAAATAAAATCGCGCTATTCTCTGATGAATAAATGTCTGGTTTAACCTTGTTTGACGCTCTTTTTTCTAATGTAACATTTGTATCTTTTAGGCATTATACTAAAAATAATTTGTGACTGTGTCAAATATAATTTCCTATTTTGTTTATATATGCACACCACACGCGTTCAATAAAATGTCTCGCAATTAGTCACTTTCCGTGACTCGCGCCATCGAAATACTCATTGATAAATGGATTAATGATAAGATTCACGGAGATGGAGTAAGAGATTTATCTTATCAGAGGTTTCCCTACTACACGATAAATGTAAACCGCGATATGAAACTACATAAAGAGTCTTACGAATTCTTCCTCACTGCTGTTTAATAAAACGGTCTTTATCATTTAAACTCATTTTGTAGATAAATGAATAGAATGTCTGAAACTTTTTAACACTCTGAACGTAGAAATATACGTACGTATCTTAATCTAAGTGTAAAGTATAAACAACACGAAAGATCTCGTGCTATCAGTTTTCGTTACGGCGATATCGCCACTATCAAATTAGACTTGACACTGAGACTTAAACTATTGAAAATTTTACAAAATTGTACATGATTTTTCTGTTGAGTCAATCTACTTTTACACTTTGGCTGTGTCAAAAAGTTTCAGTTTCTATTCTATACATGTGTGTATATAACATGTACATAATTAAAATTTTTAGCGCCAAATTTTAATTAATATACTTAGGTTTTATACTTTAATTTTAAGCTTACGATTCTTTTCTTAAACTTACCTTGACTCTGCATCTCGAACGTTTCTGCAGGTTCTTGTGGTTGTGGAGTCTCTTCAGCTTTCTTCATAACCTATGAACATATAAAATGATATCGACACATTAAAAACATTGAAAAACTTTTTAAAGTATTTTTATGAGAAAAAAGAGAGAGAGAGATTGTTTCAAATCAATATTTAAACTTCTTATGATTAAGTAATTATATCAACCTGCGCAATAAGATTAGCAGCTTTCTCTTTATCAATCGTGTCAATACGTTTGTTTTTCAAATGATGTGGGGTGTCTCTACGTTGAAGTTTATTGGGCTTGTCTTCGTTAGTCGTGTCCTCCGCAAATTCGACATGCTTATGCATTTCCTCGTCTTCGGAGTCTTCCTCTTTCGATTCCGGGACACACTCATCAGCTATTGCATTCTGTGAAATGAGACACTTGAAGTACAAGAAAATGCTCGAGTATGAAAAATTTTTATGGAAAAAAACTAAGATTTAATTAATACGACGAAAAGTTAATTACCGTTTGAAATTCTGCAGCGTCTTTAACGGAACTATCTGTTTCTTTGTTAAGTTGGGCGTCTGTTTCGACGCCAGGTTCCGAAATCTTGTGATCGTTTTGCACGGTATTGCACTCTATTTCGTCTTGTTCATGTGGCATGTCTTCGGGCTTTTCCGACATTTCCGATTCGGTTTTATCCAATCCGAAAGTTTGAGAAACATCCTGAGAAAAATTTCAATCATATTATCTTACATAAAATAACACAAAAACAGGTTTCATTAAGAACTTATCAAAAGAATTATTTTAAGAATTTAATTACTAACTTATAATGAGAGCTGAAAATATAGAAGAAAACAAGTTGACCACAAGACTTACCTGTTCCTCTGTCGATGCCGATCGACTTTCGCTTCTCGCTTTGCTCAACAGTTTGTGTGCCTTAGCTTTTAACTCCTTAGGATGTGGTGTGTTTTGACGTATAAATGGAGTCTGCGCAAAAACAAAAAAAAAAAGAAATAAGAGTGAAAAAAAGAAGATAAAATACGAAAACCTGATTTATATAAGAATCAGATAAAACCTACCTCTTTATCGGCATGTGGCGGCTCGTCAGTAAACTTTACCGAGTGCGTTCTCGATGCCTCTTTCTCTTGCCAACCTTCATCATCGCTACTTGTCAGCTCGCGCATTTCACCCTGAACGTTTCTCATACCGACCATCATATCCAGTCTGACTGAATCTAGAAGAAGAAGAGATCGCTAGTTGTAAACTTGAAACTAGTTGAAACTATAAAAACTTTAGAATAATTAAGCTGCGTGTATATATTGAACAATTTAGACAAATTTCATAGAAAATTCCAGATAAAATTTCAATAAAAAAGAGCTAATCACTTGTAATTACTAACCGTCAGGACGAAACACTAGCTGTGGTAAGAGAAAACACGTTAATACTTCTTGCCCCGTTTCTTCGTCAATGTCCGTCTGAAACGTTAGCATCGGTTGCGCCTGGTTTTCGCTCAACCATACCGCTTTCAAGTCCAAGTTGAGTAAGGAATATGGTAAAAATTGTAATCTGTATAACAATAATATTCACGATATTTGTATAACAATAATGTTTATAATATTATGTTTTAATTAATTAAAATAAATGTGTAAAATGTCTTCTCAAATGATTTTTAAACGTTATCTCTTGTTCCAATAATTGATGATCACATGATTCGTAGAAGTTATACATACCTGTTCCCAGATACATCTAGGACGTGAAGAGAAGTACATTGTCCTACTTCACCCGGGAGATATTGCAACTTATTGTCTCTTAAAGACAATACACCTAATTCTTTTAGATTTCCTACAAAAGTGAAAGAACAAATAAATTTATTTAAATTACCAATCTTTTTTATATCTTTTAACATAAATTTCTTTATGTTATATAGATTAAAACTAAATTTAATAAAGAAAAAATCAGGTTTTTTTATAGTGTGTCTTACCAATTTCTACCGGTAGAGATCTCAAGCCGTTTCTATCAACATTTAAATTATTTAAATTATGAAGATTGCCTATAGACACTGGTAGGTCTAAAAGAAAATTCTCTGTAAGAATTAGCTCTTGCAAATTCTCACACCTGAAACACGTAAAAAATAAGCGAGTTTTTATTTTTTTATTTTTGTTTCTCATAAGGCTTATTCATCAGGTTTTCCTAATAATTTGATTCGCAACACAAAATATCGCGCACTTACCTTCCTATGCACGGATTTAGAGTGTTAATTCTGTTTTGATCTACTTTGAGGATAGTTAACTTCTTCAGTTCGCCAATTCCGTCTGGTAACTTTTCAAGAACGTTCTGCGACAAATGCAAATCCGTTAACGACTCAAGACCGCGAATTTCATCGGGAATGTCCTCCAGACGATTCTCCGAGACGTCCAAACACGCTAGAGTTTTGAGTTCGCCTATTTCAGGCGGCAAGTGTTGCAACTGATTATGATCAAGCCACAATTCCTGTAGCACTGGTAATTTTCCTATATGTGCAGGCTTTGGAGGAAAAAAAAATTTTTTGTAAAAACATTCGTTCCCATTCTCACTAATCTCGTGATGAACATCTCGAATGGAACTTACCAATTCCTCGATCTCATTGTCACCGAGATCCAATCGTTCGAGGTTGTAAAGTTTGGAGATCGATTCGGGCAAGGATTTGAGCAAATTTTCTCTTAACTCCAGTGATTTTAACGCTTCCAAACTACAAAAAAAAAAAAAAAAAAAAAAAAAAAAAAATACAGCATGTACAATAACACAATACACTTGAACACTATAGATTTTAGTTTCTTACAAATACACCTCGGTGTATTACTATTCCACTTGTGAAAATTTCAAAGCGAGAAGAAGGGCCAATATGAGCAAATCTGAATGTTCTTCGTGAATATATTTATTAATCAATTTTTCAAACGTTACGATCCACTTTAGGATCTTCTTCAGTGACAATCTGAATACAGTATTCATCAAATGAATAATATATTCACCAAGCAAAACCAAAGCAAATGAATAAGTATATTCATCAAGATACAGGTTTGCTCGTATTGGCCCCTCTTCCCACAAATTCGATATATTACCTTCCGAAATCAGGTGGCAAGATCGTGAGAGACAAATCGTTCAGTCCGAGTATGGTTAAATTTCTCAACTGCACGAATCCTGGTGGGAGCCTGAAATAACGTGAAATTTACAATATTTTGAATTTGTATCCGGACCGACGAGAACACGAACATGAATGATGCAAAGTATACTATGTATAAACCGATATTAAAAATATAAGAAAAATAATTGAATAACCTTGGAATAGGATTACTACTGAAGTCCGCCACCTGTAGCGCTTGTAAATTCTTGATGTTTTCGGGAATGTCCGGGATATCTGTAAGAAATAAGATAAGCATTGTTTCACCAAAATACATCAATAATTTAAGCCTCTCTCTTTCTCTTTCTCTTTCTCTCTTTCTCGATACCAATTCCGAAATAAGATCGTCTAAAAATACGACGCAAACAATATCGCACGCGTTTGTCGATTTTAAACATTCACAAAGAAAGGAAACAGACCGACCGATCCGAAATTACATTTTTGCATAGCTGGATATTTACACACACAGCTCCACGGAATATATTTGTGAAAAATGCCGGAGCGACTGTTTTTTTTTCGCGTGTGTGCTTTTTCAAAATTTCAATTAAATTTTCTCTCTCTTATTGAAAAGGTAGGGGGCTACTCGGCTCGTTGCTCGTGTGTGTTTCGCTTCACGAAGTAGAATGCTTCTGTCCCGTATAAGCGAGAGCAAAAAAACCGCGACACTGACGAGAGGAAATTACAGCAAAGCGTGATTCCGCTAGGAAAAAAATACGCGCTGCGACAGCCTTTCTCATTCGTCGTCGACTCTCTTTTTCATTACGCGAAGACGTATTAATCGCTCTTGCGAGGAATAGCTTCTCTTCAAAAAAAAAAAAAGTTGAAAAAAAAAACGAGTAGAAACATCGAACTGGAACGTAGCTTTGCGTAAAACTGTCAGTGTTTTAATTGAACATAAGATGGGAACAAACCAGGTGGAGCACGAAGAGAGACATGAAAATACAAACTCATCTGCATTAAGAAAACAACGTTGACATTCTTTTCGTAAAAAAAATTGATGAAAAAAAACTAAAAACCAAAAGAAAAAAAGAAGAGAGATTTGATATTGAAATTGGAGGAGAGTTCGCCGAGTCGTACACTCTCCGCGATCAATCCGCTCAGTGAGAGAGAAAAGGTCGATTTCATAGACAAAGAATCTACGGTTGAATAGAGACGCGCGACGACCCGGTTATAGGGATCGGACCCGCGAGGGGTGTATGTTACATGCCCTTTTTTCCATACGAAAGCGCCGTCAATTTTCAGATGCCATGGCACCGCGGTTAGTCGACGGCCCCTTTTGATGCAACCGCAATAAACATTATAAATAGCATGAAACGTCCACCCTCGGCCTTTGTAATTTACCTCGAAGAGAGACGGAAGGAGGAGGAGAGGAAGAGACGACAACGACGAGGACGAGGACGACGAGGACGACGACGAGGACGACGACGACAACGACGACAGGTTGCTCTATTGCGCGTTTTTACGTCGCGAATCGACGTTAAAGAGACGGCGAAAGGAAAAGCTGGCTCGCGATTCGCGTTCGAATAAAGCCGGTGGATAACAAGGCGGTAATAAAATGCCGCCGCGACTCGCCGATCGTCGCGAAACGATCGTCACACGTCCGCCGCTTACAATTGGAGCGTTCGGTCGTAATCCCAAAGGAAGTTTAATAACTCTGATTTTTTGTTGTAAAGAAAAGAGCACCCGTTTGAATATTAAAAACTGCAACTCTCTCCCTTTGTACTAAACTGATTGTGCGCGGATATTTTAAATATCAAATTAGCGTTCCCGAGAGATATTCTCTTTTAGAGAGAAACGCGACATCCTTCGTCCTTTTCAATATGAAATTACATCTCGTCCCGGTACGAACGAAAATGATGTAATTCATAAGAAAGTTTTGAATACATACAAACGAACTGGTGTGTAATAAGAGAGACGAACAAAATTAAACGCGCACTCCAGAGAGTACGCACGTAATATGGTGCGTACATATGTGTGCGCGTACGTGTATATGTAAGCGATTGTATACGTAATATATATTTCTCCTCTTTCAATCAATCTCTTTGATCTGAAACCTGTTGCGATTGCGCAATTTGCGCTCGTCTTTGCGCATTCGAGCGGACTTGGAATTCTGTTGTTGTTGTTGTTGCGTGTCACATCGCGCCTGTGTTTAACTGCGCTGTTTTGCAACCGAGCGATTCTCCCGGATGAGTCAGTGTGAACGAATGCCGCGGATATTGTAAACGGAATCAAAATACGTAACATTCCAAACGCAATAATGGGTCTCGGCGACATGTACCCGACAATGTTCCGCGTGACGTGAAACGACGCCGTATCGAACTATTATCGAAAGAGGGGGAGAACAAATGTGTTTGCAAACGATACGTGTGTGCTCCGATGTAGTTACAATAATTACACGTGTCTCTTGGCCTCATCGATTATTTTCTCAATGCGACGCCGATAAACACGGCCGCGATAAATGTGGTTGGACAATAAAAACCTAACGACAAAGGTATCGGCTCTTTTTAATTAGGCGACGTCAAATGAATTTTTAATTGTAAATTAAATTCTATTTTATTTCTCTCTCTCTCTCTCTTTCTCGCACGCGCAATACTTGTCAAAGAGATAATTTTGACAATGTAAAAGAAAAAAAAAATAAAGAAAAGAATGAAATTTTGTTGTTCGACAGAGTTTGTTCGACGTACTTGAGAATAAAAATGCGCACACAACAATACAGCAACACGCTCGACCGTGCTGTCAATAAATCCCCGTTATATTTTCTCGGTCGACCACAGAAGTAATCTAATATGAGAATCTTTCGTCAGAGTGCACCGAGAATTTAATCCAGAAAAAGGTTGACATTTACACGAATATGAGAAGTGCGCGAGACTTCGGTCTCGTGGTTCAACGCGACAAACAGATCAGGCGGAAACCTCATCGGACCGATCTACTTGCGCGCTCTTTGAACGCGGAAATAACGCAGAAAGATCAAGTCGACAAAACACATTTCCGCGTGCGATTTCTTTAGCGAGAAGTTTTTTCTCAAGCAACTTTAACGCGGAAATAAACAAGAAATACATTAATTACGAAATATAAAGTTTTTATCGATGTCGTTAATTTGCTTTAAAAAAAAACTTTCAACTTTAGAAACATATGTGTGTGTGTGTGCATAATTACTAACTCTGCATCTTCGAGTTTACAATCATGTTAACTCAGAATCTTTCTTTCTCCTGTACTGTACACACAATACATGCGCACAAATTGACATTTCTGTCTGGCGCGACCCAAAAGGGTAGATCCATCGACTCGCCAAGTTTTGCATCCTTTCCAAGTTGCGTCGTTTGACGGTTCGATTCAATTTGGCGGATGCGGCTTGTTGCAACAGGTAGGACGAAAAAAGAAAAACCGATATCGCAGACAGAAATATTTATGATAGGCGCCAGTGACAGGCGGGGCAACGTGGCCGCGGCTCGGCTACGCTCGACTCCGCTCGCCGATGCGGTGACGCGCTTATGGTGGACGACGGGAAGGCGTCGAGAGGAAACACGAAGGAAGATGCACCGTTATACGCTCGTCTCGTTAGAAAGCGCCTCGTCAACGCTCGCCGCATCGAATTTTCAGGAAGCAGGACTCTACCAGGAAAACATCCTTCTATATGGCTGCGTTCTCTTCGCTCCCGGAATATCCGACCGGATGATAATCGCGCGGGGTGACTCCGGTGATCCTTTTCAATGCTAAATAGTCCTTTTGTACGCGTGTTACCGTAACGCCGTTTCGCCTCGCGCGCGGCACAAAGCTGTCACACACGCGCGTCTCACAGAAATATCATTATAACAAACACATAATAAGATCAATTACAGTTAATTGCTCAGATCTTTCCCGTTGTGTGTTTATACGTGTTGGTGTTCGAGCACCAAGTTATCTCGCGTGTAAATAAAACGCATCGGAAAACCCGTGTACGTAGCTATATATGTAATTTTTTATAGCGTGAGAAAAACACGCGACAGAGAAATAATAATAATAAACAATTCTCACCATTTCTGGAGATGTCCAACTCCACGAGATTCTCGAAATTCTGGATATCGGGCGGCAAACGGTGCAGCTCATTGTCGCTCAGGCTGAGTTTCCGTAGCCTCTGAAGTCGGAAGAAGTTCTGAAACGAGCACACGAAACGCGATATATTGGACGAAGGTGTACGCGGCAATAGTTTTACTTGTACGTTATCGGCTTTCGCGAGCTCGGTCAAGAGAAAATGGAGCGGGAAGAGGCGCGGTAATATACACAAAGAGAAAAATGTTATTTTCGATAATTCTGCTGCGCGACTTTGCCACGCGTGTTCTTCGCGTTTAAAGGAAATTCCATGCGGTGGGGAAAAAAAAAGAAGTTTTTCGCGAATAGGCGAAATAGCGATATTAATCATCGCTCACCTTCGGTAGATCACGAATGTGATTCGCGTCCAGCAGAAGCTCCTCGAGGCTTCTGGCGTAGCGCACGATATCATCGGGCACGTAGTACAGGGAGCAGTGACGCTTGTCAAGGGATTCCACCTGCCTGTTACACCCTTTAAAAATCGGAATGCAGCGGAACATGGTAACATACACACACGCTTGGGTTCACTTGGTCAAGGATCACGTCGAAACAGCACCCAGCACGATCATCCCCGTGGACAAAGCGGACACGCGCGCGCCGTTACTCGCGCATACTTCTCCATCCGACGAGGCGAAGGTACGCGCAGCGATTTTTCACGCCCTGCTCTCTCACGGGCTTCAAACGCGTTCTCGGGTCTTACGCTTCGAGATCTGACGTCATCACGTCGACGAACCACCGATCACGTTGCTCGTCGAGAACCACGCGAATAATCCACGAACGAACGCAACGCGTATACACGGCAAACTGCGTCGTCGCTCATCGTCTCGTTCGTCACGCAGCAAGTCAGTGCAGCCACCATCACCAATCGCCGTCATCGCGACGTCAGTGGAAATGGACAACAGAATAGCGGCTTAGTTTTCATGAGAGACGCGAGATGACGGCGAAAACGCGGGATTAATCAAATGACCGCTAAAAATAAAAAGTTGTTACTATTCAGAAAAGAGTTACACTCTCTGTATATTTTATGTATTTATATAAAATAATTTTTTTAAACAAATTTAAGAATGTACCCCCGAGTGATTTCGGAGGAAAAGATTGGACGATAGTCCAGTTCTCCTTTCTGGTGGCGATGCTCGAAGGAACAAAGTATCTGTTAAAACGGATATGATCATTGAAGATGGCGACAGCGGGTAATTTCACGGAATACAACTGACAGAAGTCAGTGATGCAGAGAACTAAAAGTAGAGCGCTCCGATCGTGGCGCGCGTTTAAATAGTTGCAGTCAAGTTTGAAACAAGTGCTTACGTACGTACTCTAAAATGTTTATAATTATATTTATAATTATTTATATTTTTTATCTCACATGTATGTATGTCAATATCTCTGGTGTACTTTATATACGGCATATAAACTGTTGTAACAAACGTAACAACGGAAAAAAGGTCACATTTCACGCAACATAAATAAACATATATATTTGCTACATACATATCATGTTTACATATTAGTTTTAATGCCGATACGTACCGATCGAAACTTTTAACTATTTGATAAACAGAACCGTTACAAAACCGAAACAAACCAAGTATTTGAGATATTCAGTAGTTTTGGCTTATAAATTATCTCACTGTTACTTTCAGTTATTTTGTATATAAGAGGAAACAAACAACAAGAATATTGACCTACAATTCATACAATTTATGTTATACAATTCATATTATTTGATCTATGTTTCTATATTATTTTGCAATATCTGAGTAAGCACATTTAATAGACAAAATTTATACAAATATATAAAAAATATTTACTATGTTTTATACAATTATTTTTATGTTTTTATAAGAATATATACATCGTCCATATCTTTGAATGAAAAACAAGGAAACATAAACTTTTTCTGGAACAATTATACTAAAAAAAAAAATGGCAACACATATAGCTGCTTTAATTAATAGTGAAGAGTGCAGTTCAATGTCTATAGGATGTTCATGTCACATGTGTGGAAAAGCAATTGAAACACTAGAAATATCGAAAACATATATATGTAAAGATTGTAAAACAACTGATAAACTTATATCTGATCAGGAAATACTGAATGCTACTATTCATAAGAGCACATGTTATCAAAGCAATGTAAGTAGTCTATTTCAGAAAAATATATAAATATTTATAATAAAAATATTGCTTTTATTATATGGTATAAATAATAATGTAACATATAATATATTATATAACATATTTGTTTAAGATATATGACAAATCTTGTGAAGTATCATATGTAGATAACAACTATGATAAGTCTGTTGAATCTACCTCACTCAATCAGAAAAATGTTTGCTCAACATTGAGACCATTTACATGTGACAAATGTGACAAATCTTTTAAAGTTAAACAGAATTTGATTAGACACAAAAAAAATCATTCAACATTGACATCATACACATGTGACAATTGCGACAAGTCTTTTAAACGCAAAGACCTATTAAATATGCACAAAAAACACTTTCATTCAACATTAAAACTATATGCATGTGACAAATGTGACAAATCTTTTAAACGCAAAGACTACTTAAATATACACAAAAAATACTTTCATTCAACATTAAAACTATATGCATGTGACAAATGTGACAAATCTTTTAAAGTTAAACCGAATTTGATTAGACACCAAAAAAATCATTCAACATTGACATCATACACATGTGACAATTGTGACAAGTCTTTTAAACGCAAAGACCTATTAAATATACACAAAAAATACTCTCATTCAACATTAAAACTATATGCATGTGACAAATGTGACAAATCTTTTAAATATAAATATAATTTACTTACACACAAAAAAGGTCATTCAACATTGACATCATACACATGTGACAATTGTGATAAGTCTTTTAAATTTAAAAGTAATTTAATTAGACACAAAAAAATTCATTCAACATTGAGACCAAATGCATGTGATACATGTGACAAGTATTTTAAATGCAAAGACCACTTAAATAGACACAACAGAATCTTTCATGCAACATTGAAAACATATGTATGTAACGACAATAATAAATCTTTTAAAAGAACAGATGATTTACAAAAGGATAAGAATCATTTCCATCCAAAAGTTTGTGTATCTGACAAGTGTGAACAATATAAATTGGAATCATTTCAATCAGAAAAAGACATTTATAATTTAGAATATCAAAACTCAAACGGAAGTGATCAAGCGGTATTGCAGACCAATGATTCTATTACAAACATTGATGTGAATTATTTGACCGAAAATGTAGAAAGTGAAAAACCATTAAATACTTATATCGCACATCATCAAAGTTCAAATACAGATGAAACATATCTTCAGTGTAACACAAATGCGTATGACGTAGAAACCAAATATAATCTGTCAGATGAACAACTTTTGATTGAAATAAACGAAGTATTACAATGTAACGATAATCCAGAAATTAGTTTGTTAGACAAGTTTTTATTTTTATAATATATATCAGTTCTTTGTTTTTTAATTTGTAATTGAATATTTTGTTTATGTTTGTTAATATATTGTTTTGTTTTTTTCACATCTGAAAGTTTTAATGAATTTAATTTATGTAATTTAATTTATGCAATTGTTATACATATTATTGTGTAATATATGTTCATACAATTGAGATGTGTCAGTTTAGTTTTGCATACAATATAGTATTTTGATATCAATATTAAAAAATTTCTGTCAAACACTTTGTAGTGAGTTAAAGTTTTTGTATATAACATTATGATTTATATGATGCTAGTTAAGTTTATTAACGACATTTTCTAAATGATTTTACTGTAAAGCAATACGTATAAAACGGTGAAATAAAGATTAATAATATAAAGTTTATGATACTGTTCATTATAATTTTTACCTTTGTTATTTAATTTTGAAAAAACAAAATGCGTTGATTGACTATATTGTGTTGCCACATGCGGGAGCGCATATGCACTGTGAAGTATCTAAATATAAAAATTATACGTGATTAATAACGAAAATGTGCAAAAGTATACCAGTTTATACTTTTGCGCAAATTTACATAATTTTTTGTGAATTTTCGATATGTATTATATTTGGATAATTATTACATTTATAGCTCCGTCTTGAGCTGTGTTCAAAAGAACTCAAACGACGGCCGAAACAGAGAAGTATTTGATTGATCAATCGGGAGAAAAAAAAGGAGCAAAGACTTCTCTTTGATTCTGATTGGTCGATAAACACTCCGCTCAACAAGTAAGTAGAGATTTGAATATTATCCAGAATAGTCCAATAGAATTGGCATTTCTAGAAATTTTGCAATTGCAAACTTGCAATTTTTGGATTGTGGATTCGGCTTTAGGCAGCTGTGCGTCCACTGACGCACTACTTTTTAAAAATTGTTTCTATTTGTTTATATTTAAGGTTCTATTTCTTTTTTTTTTTATGGTAGAAATATCGTAAATAAACTTCTTTGTAATGTTAGAATCACAAAAGTTTCTACATACTAAGATATACTAAGTTCAAAATAGAAAACATCCTGTAATAACAGGAGTGCAACAAGCTCTCTTGTTTTTGTGTGTAGGTGTGAAGGAAAGGAAAGGGAAATAGAAACAATAGAAACAGGTATTGTGATTCAGTTTTGCAAATGACAAAGCTGTATATTAAAAATGTGATAATAAATTGAGTGCAGTATATATTTCGTCATATTTCAATGGATACTTCGAAAAAAGATAAGATATTATATTCTTAGAGATATGTACACCACTAATCAGCAATTACATTTGAGTCCAATTGTAAAATAAATTCTTCTTTTATTTCATCTGTACTGAAATCATCTATATCGTTATTTTCTTCAAAAATATCCTGAACCGTGCCCATTATTATTTCTGGACTGAACTTGACTTCTTTGTGATCCGTCTTTTGAATTAAATCAACATTTACGTCGGATTGTAGTTTGTTGTTTGTTACATGTCGCACATTGTCATTCTTGATATCCAACGATATTTCTTGAGGAATCTTCTTACCGCTTTCGTTGGACTTTAAAGAATCTTTTGAAGAGATTTTCAAAGCCGATAACTCTGGAAATGGAAACCCATGGATCCGTAACAGTTCGTATCCCTTTTCACCGCAAATCTTTTTAAATTCCATCAATATTTCCAAACTTTCTTTGGAACGGTGCCCCTTTCTATTGTCCAGCATCACTATACCTAATTTGCTTATCTCTTGATCCGCCAACTTTTTCCTTTTCAAGAAACTCTGCATATTCAGCATCTTCCTTTTGTACTTGTGTGTGTTTTTCTCAGCTCGTTCGAGATACTTCGAAGCTTTCTCTAATTTCCAATTGAGTTCTTTCATTTTGGTGTCTTTCTGTTTGACTTGACTCTCCAGCTGTTTTTTCTTTTCAGTTTCTACATTTAGGCGTTCTCGTAATCGTTTATTTGCCTCTTCAACGTAAGTTGCCGTGAACGATAAATCCTCAAAAACCTTTTTCTGCAAACTCACAGTTTTCTTGTCGCTCGTTACGGATGACGCGCTGTCCGTGCCTCCGTCATACGCAGATATCATATTCCTCAGCTTCTTCAACTTCACGTCCAGCAAGTACTTCTTATTTCGCAGATCCTTTTCTGTGTCCTTGTACTTGATAAGCTGAGTGGTCAGCTCTTTGATAACATCCTCTTGTATCTTCACTTTTTGTTGTAATCTTCGATATTCGTATTTGATAGTATGATCGACCATCGGCTGTTCGAGTATACGGTTGATGTCCGGCGTTAAACACTCGCTACTCATGTCTATATCGTTCGTCTCCTCGTCAAAGTGCGGAGACGTCGATCTCGGATATCTGTCATCTTTTAAAGACGGCATCTGATCATTGCCCGTTGATGCGATGCGCAAACCTTCGTAGTTGTGTTCAGCTCTCACATTCGCTTCTGTCAGTTCGTCGTCCATCATTATAACAGATGTAACGAGTGCGTTACTGTTTCCTTGATGTGCATCTGTGTGTTCCTGGATGGTAATATTGTTCTTATCTTTAAATACATCTTGCATTATATCACTTACACTGTCACGGTCACCAGTTACCTTTATCGTGAACTTTGGCGTAGACGACAACTGCAGCATCATAGAATTCTCCTTCTTCGATTCCATGTATAACGAGGTATTCAGTTCCACTTCCATCTCGTTATTTGCTTTGGCAATGTTATCTGAAATGTTGTTATTGCTCGTAGAATTTGCATCTTGGGAGGAAACGGACTGATTCAATTTTTTTGCAGGTGTTACAATTTCTACGCTCATTTTACGTTTCGTAGCAATCTTTTCGTGTGCCTTGACATGCGAATTATCATCATGTGGCGATTTCTCAAGATCTTCAAGTTTCTCATCTTTATTATTAATATTATCTGATGTATCAATTTCATTGATTGTGTTGTTACTATGAGATGTACCATTAGAAACACGTCCACATTCCTCTCCGCTTTCACTACCAAAAATTGTCGCTACATTCTCCGTATCGTTAGCAAGTGTATCTTTGATTCCAGTGTTCGACGAATATTTACTATCTACATTTTCATAAAACGATACTTTTGTCACTAAATCTTTTTTCTGGTCATTAGAAATCGTATTTTGTTCCTTATTGTTAGAAACATTCTCGTCACGATCTCCATCACAAATTTGCTTTAGTTTCTCTTCTATTTCGTCATAACTATCATTACTTGTGATTTGCTCACTTTTCAGATCGCTTTCTGATTTAACAACTTCATCCTGGTTATCAGCTGATTTCTTATTATCAGCTTGTTTCTCAGTCTGACATTTTTCTATGCTGTTATTTGTTTCTATCTTAATTTCATCATCTGAAATTACAATAACATCTTGAAGATTGCTTGGTGTGTCCACAGACTGTCTGTTAGACTCTTGCAAATCTTCTGTCATTTTTGATGATTGATCTTCTCGAGGATACAAAAACAAGTGTAATGGATCAATATCTTGTGAATCTGAGTCTTTATCTTCAAAATTACCAGATTTTGGAGACAACTGTCCAACTTCACTTTCTGAATGTTCTTTTATAAAATTATACTCGCAGTCATCATCAATTTTTATAGCTTTTTTGTGGGATCTCTTATATTTGGTTATCTTAAAAATAGACGGAACAGCATCTTTTTTTAATCTAATTTTACCATTTTCCGTTATTATCCATTGGTTAGGTTCAAAGTGCATGTGACAGAG
Organism: Pseudomyrmex gracilis; assembly: GCF_002006095.1. Taxonomy (NCBI): domain Eukaryota; kingdom Metazoa; phylum Arthropoda; class Insecta; order Hymenoptera; family Formicidae; genus Pseudomyrmex; species Pseudomyrmex gracilis. The sequence goes on along the minus strand of NW_018020666.1, from coordinate 408,202 downwards.
AAAGGAATTGTTGGATGGTTCCCAATCAGCTCTATTTACACGCTCTTTCCAGAGTTGCCTTAATTTTGGTTCACGAGGAAAACATTTCATAACATAGCCTCTTTCACTGCGGTTGTTGCATCCTATAGCTGAACAACCTGGCATTGTAGATTGATTCTACATGGAAAACAATCTGCAAATTTGGAATAAAGTTAAACCGTGCACAAAAAATCGAATTTCGATGCGAATAATTGCATCGAACTATACATTTAACTAAATATAACTTATTTTTTCCCAACACAATTTTCTGCATAAATAATACATATATCTTGCATATATTCTCTCATGTATTTTCGTTCTTATAATCTCGTGAAGATTGATTATAATTTTGATGTAAAAAATCGTGATTATAGTTTTGTGTAATTGTGTGAATGCGGAAAAAAATTACCTATTTAAAAACGAACCATCGCGTGCTCTCAACCCAACGTGTTTGCGTCATTTGTGGACGCGCGTAGCGTTAAAAGAACACATAAATTCACTCACCTTTTATTAACATCATCCCCGCATACAAGAAATTCACCTCACGAACGATTCAGACTTGTGAAAAATGTAATTATTGTTTCTGCAAAAATCCTTTCGCTTCAATTGACTTGCAATGATTGAGAAATTTCAGACCGACGCGTATATGCCGCCAAGCCTCACAGCAAAGCTTCTATAATGTAAAATAGTATGCTACTGTATTGTATGTATTACGTGTGTGCGTGTTTCACGTACATGGCGAGGAAACACAAATCCTATTAGATAGACACTCCTTTTTGTCTGAAAATGTCCAGGAAGAAACTTCGACGCCGCCAAGTTCTGTTTTGAAGTACTAACTTTCGCACGTGACTTAAGCAGGATATTCCGCGCTAAATTCAAGTATAAATCGGTTTACAGATTCTATGACAGAAGAAACACAACTTTAAACAGAAACACGGGTTTTCTTAGGAATTATGTATAGAAGTGTCTAAACTTTAAATATGTATAATCTACAAGTTTTTACATCACAAAAATAGTTCAAAAGTTTTTCTATAAAGAAACAGAGAAGAAACCGCTCAAATAAAATTCTATTCTTCAGAGTCGATATTCTTTATAGAGATAATCATGTTTTATATTTATTTGGTGCAAACGCGCGATAATTAGCTATTGTTACACAAAAAAGAAACAAATCGTCGAAAAGAAAAGAGAAGTAAAAAAAAAGCAGAATATACAAGAAAAAACATACAACGAAAGTTTAGATAGTATTACTTATAAACAAATTACAGTTTTTTTGTTTTAAATTATATAACAGAAAAGTTTTAGATCATCGCGATAAGAATATTTAGTATGGAGCTTGATTAAAACTTGTATAATATATATATATATATATATATATATATCATTAGATATCTTTATTTTTTTTTCTTATTGTTTTCTTCTCGATAGTAGAAATAAGAAAGAAAAAGTTTGGATTCAGAAAAATTAAAATACTATGCACGAAACGATTTTTTTTTACGAAAAATAAAAGAGACTAGATAATGAACGTACAGGAGATAGAACATTTGAAAAGATAGATGTTAAGTAGCAGGCGTAAAAAGTCACGTATGTATAATAAACCGGTAAACAGCAAAATAAAATCACGTACTTCGTTTTTAGTTTTAAATAAAAAACTTCAAAAGTAAACATTCCTCGAAACGCGCATTTTAACTGCGCAATTTAATTACTATATCTTAACATAATATTTTATCAAAAGAAGATATCAATTTTATTCTGAGATAGGAAAAAAACACGAGAGATATTTCAAAATACATACTTTAAATATTTTCTAAAAGTAATCTAAGTTTTTAATACTTCTGTGCGAATCAAAACTTCAAGTTTCTTGCACGTTGAACTGAAAATTACGCGATTAGCATAAAACAATTCTCACGTTATTACGAACAAAAAAATATTCCATTACGGAAGTAATTATACACGTATTCATTCGTCTCTCTCTCTCTCTCTCCCTCTCTCTCTCTCTCTCTCTCTCTCTCTCTCGGAGAGATTTATCTTAGACATAATACTATGATATATTTTAAATAAGATATCTGAATCGCTCTGTTATGGAAGTGAGAAAAAACTAAAACTGATAAAGTCAATAACGCTCTCTTCAATTTAAGCCGAATAAAGATTTTCCCACAGTAGAAAACCTGTTTTGAATCATTTTCTTATCAGATCTTACATACAAACAGGTTTAATCCACATAACACTTCTGGTAGAATATACTCACAGAGTCCGAGATCTTAAACATGAGATTCGACTATAAAAAAACAGCCATAATGTAAGATAACATTTCTCCAAAACACATGTTTTTAACATCTGTTGTTATAAATAATGTGAACATTATAAATCATATGTATATACATATATATATATATATATNTATATATATATATTGGCTAGAGGAAGTATACAAGAGATATAAAAAAACATACATACATGCTATAGTGTTATACATTGCAGTATACAAAACTTTACGCGTAATTTTTGTGCGACAAAATTTTAAATATCTTTAGAAAATAATGTGATACTTTACTTTTACTGCTCAATTCAAAGGGAAATATGTCTACGTATTAATGCACGTTTACCTTCACCCAGATTTGAGTTCTAAATATAGCAAAAAGCAATTACATTTAAACACAACACGAAGAAATAAAGTGTAGAGACTGTAGCGCCGACTTAAAAAAAAAAATTGAAAAAACACACCTACCTCAACTGCTACGTAAATAATCTCATTATATAAAAGATAATCATCTATAAATCGTCGTGATGATGTAACATATGATATGCTAATATGAGATTTAAGGAAATGTGATTATATATCATGTCTAGGAAGGGAACAATATCGGCGCGACACATAACATAATGTTGAGAATACCCGGATATTTATTTCTTTTCTTTTTTCAGAAAACGTTCTCGTCTTTAGATCATTGGTTATAATTGTAAATTGTGATTTTCTGTTTAGTTCAGTACAAAGTACCAAATATCAAAGTTCAAAATTGTTTTTTAGAAAGAACACCTGCTTGCTCAATAATTTTCGAAATACGCAACATATAAGTAAGTTTCCAATTGAAACATACTTACGAGTCAGTAAGTTTTGTAGGCACGTCATGCATTGAAACAATAAGATATAATTATTGTACAAGTATATGTATATAATAACGTCCGACATTGCGTCTTGATCGCTGTCATTAAATGAAATTTATATTGCTTTTTTTTATTGTTATACCGCCGCATCATTGTGTAACTAAACAATCACAATCAGCAGTCGTTAATGATTCGTCTGTTTATGGATTTCCCTAATATACATGTATATTTGACCTTCCTCTTGCGTTCTTTTTTTTTTTTTTTTTTTTTTAATTTCTTTTGCTCTTTTGTCCCGCAACTGCTGTTCTACGTTACTATAAGATATACTATTTAAATTCAAAATAGAGTAACGCGGGCTTGTTGAACAGGGTTGCAGAGTGTTTTGCACTAAAATCAACAGTATCAATGATCCATACGTTTCGACTTTATTGTTTTAAGTCATCTTCACCAAATTTGTAATTCGCAACAACATTTCTTGATATGACGATATTATAGAAGTCGGTGTAAATTGGGTGTGTATGCTATTGCTTTATCGTCACGACAGTCGTCACGACAGTCGTGACGATAAAGCAATAGCATATACACCCGATTTACACAACTGTCGTGACGATAAGCAATAGCATACACACTCGATTTACATCTATTTCTAAAAATATCGTTGTATCAAGAAATGTTGTACGACTTACAAACTATTGAAGATGACTTAAAACAATAAAGTCAAAACGTATGGATCATTAATACTATTAATACTATTAATACTATTAATACTATTGATTTTAATGCAAAACCTGCAATCGGCTCGACAAGCCCGTTACTCTACTCTCTTCGAATTTAAATTTTATTGTTCACGAACCAGAGGACACCTCATCACACATCAAACTTATAAGAAATAATGTCCGAATATTTAAAAAAGAAAAAAATGGTTAAATGTAACGATATAACGCATACAACTGATACAGAACGTCGAAGAAAAAGCATGATCTCTCGCGACCCTGACTAGCGGTCGATGAACTTTTTTTTTAAGAAGATTAATAGCTCACACGCATTCAATTTTGTGCCAAAAAAAAAATGCCGTAAGCGTTTGTTTCATATTGTTTTTTTGCTATTCGAAAATCAACGATTTTTTAAACACGTGAAGAACATGAAGCGCTCATTAATTTTTTCCTTGTATTCTTATGCGTATACATGTCTCGTTCCAAAGATCGTGTAACACTTAAATATTCTCCCACTCGTGTTGTCAAGGTAAAGGTGTCTTCAGATTCAAGCTATAAAAACTCAGGCTTAGTAGATCGTAGGCTTAGTAACACTTTGATCACGAAGTTGGATCCTGTCGAAAGCAGAAACCGAAGATGAAGGCAATCGTCATTGCATTTACTGTTTTCCTCGTTGCCGCATTGGTATATCATTTTTTTTTTTCTATTTCCTTTTTCTTCTTTCTGATACATTTTATTTTTCAAAAATAATATTTAATTCTTTTAAACAGTGAGATTTGTTTCTATATAATGCAATTGTTTTAGTTTTAAAATGATCAGAGTTTTTTGTCGTACTTCAATTATACCAAAGTTTTATTTATTTATTTATGCTGAAGTTTTGTAGTTTAAAAATCCTGTGATGCGTTAAGTATCATCATATTCTTTTCTTTTATTTCTAACATTTGTTAGTAAACTTATTGTTCAAAATATTTAAACTTGATTAATTACTTCTTCTTAGAAACAGATGTTTTTTTAAATTATTGTTAAAATGTTATTAATAATTATCACATTGTAGATGTTAAAACTACAAAAATATTGACGCACAAATGTATTATGTGATTTCAGGGTTCTGCTCAAATTACAGATGAGCAAAAAGCAAAATTAGCACGGGCCAAAGAAATTTGTATTGCTGAAACTGGCGCAGATGCAGGTAAGGCAAAGAACATTGCACGCTTTAAACGTTAAAAAGAACTTGAACAACTTTATATAACTAATCTTACTTCAATATATTCCACGTATATATCCAACGTTTGGCTCTTATTTGCCACACTGTTACATTTCTTCTTGAAGATTTAATATTAGAGAACGCCCACATTATTTCAAGCAATCGAATATAAATAAATAGATAAGAAATATATAAATAAATATAATAAATTATGTAATATACATAATTACATATACATTATACAACAATTTTGACTCTTTTCAGCTGCTATACAAAGTGTAATTCGTGGAGAACCAGTTGAGAGCGAAAAACTCGCCTGCTTCTCTCAATGCCTCTTAAAGAAAATCCACGTTGTAAGTGTAAAAATTTCGTCTCTCAATGTATAATAATTAACAAACAACATAATTAAATTTTTCTTTTTTTGGTATTTTCTAGTTGAATGAGGATGATACTCTAAACGTGGACTTTTTACGCGCACATGCACCGAAAAACGTGCCACAGGAAGAAATCGAGGATGTAATCGCTAAGTGCCGAGACGTTTGTAAGTAAAATATTAGCTCAATGAGACAAATCTATTTTTGCTTTTTCTGATGGTAATTTATCAATTTGACGTCGATTTGTGTAGAAAAGCAGAACTAAGCTCACTATGTTACTATAAATATATTACTTTTTCAGCTGGAACCGGTTGTGAAAAAGGAGGAAACATCATGAAGTGTTTCTTGCAGAATAAGAAATTTAACGTTTTATCGTAAGCTTATCATCCCGAACATGGCAAACAAAAAACTCAATTAAAATCTGCATATACGTTTTTTTAGTATCTAATTTAGTTAACACTAAGATATCTTACTTTTACACGTTTAAATAATGTTTATGTCAATGAAAAAAAAAAAAAATAAATTAGATTTTCTTCTTACTTAAAACAAATGCGTTGATTTTTCATCCTGACACCAATAAAACATACAACTTTTATATTACTTTTCGCAATATATAGATATGTGTGCACGAATATGTAATGTATATTGAACAATAAAATAAAATATTTAAAAATAAGACATTACTTTTTACTTCTTTCACATTGTATATTTTTATATGTTCTATGTTTCATGTTTGCTACAAAAATGAGCGAGTGTTCGATTTGTGTACAAATGTCGAGCATATTGTTAATTATAAATATTTATAAAAAAACTGACCTGTAACATTAAAGATCAAATTGTTCTATATTAATTACAATTTATATATTTATTATTACTTCCCCAGTCTCACGATCACCAGTTCTGCTCTTTTTGAAGTAAGGTCTTTTTTATCAGAGTGAAGACAGAAAGCAGCAGAGTTCCTCTCTTGATATACTAATGCTGCGTTCTCCGCGCGATCTACTGTTAATATTTCAAATCTACTTCAAGTCACACGTACCGATAGAGATTTGCAATACCGATAGTAAATATATCGGAACCGCGCGTGACCGAGCCAAGCGAGATAGTTTAGCTCGTGAAAAGGAATAATATATAGATAACAAAAGGAAACGCTGTATATTACATTGACTAAATAGTATTATCCAACACTCTTGAATTTTTTATATTTGCTAATAATTTGTCTTCGAGCATACGTACCCGACCGTGATTCCACGTTGACACGTTCACGTGCCAGCTTGTGTGAGTTGAGAAAAATATGGCTTCGAAGGAAAGTAACCTTCCTGCATTGTACGCAGAATTAAGCAAATTGGGGCAAATCGCGGACTACGAGAGGGCTTTAAAAGTTGCAAATAGAAGTAAGTCGAGCTGAACTTATATTATTTTTCGAAATAAAACAAAACCGGTAGTGACAATAATTGGTGTCTTGCTCACTACTGTAGTGCTGTTTTACCCCTCAAGTATTTTTGGAACATCTGGTTCCCCATAGTAAAAGTAGTTCAGATTCCGTAGATGTAGGTATATGTTCTTTCAACAAAAAGCCGCTATTTGAAACTAAAGTGTGACTTACATTTTTCTTGTTTTTAGTTTTATCCATCTCTCAGGATGAAGGTGTGGCGTTTCAATGCAAGATCATTTGCCTCATCCATTTGTCCAAGTTTAATGAGGCGCTACAAACTATTGAAAAATCTCCCAAATTGGCAGTGTACGATAAAAACGATGTTTAATAATGATATTTTTTATACAAATTATGCAGCACAATTTTTATATGTAACAGATTTATTTTGTTTTTTACTTAGAAATTTGGAACATGAAAAAACATACTGTCTCTATCGTTTGAACAAATCCTCCGAGGCGTCGAAAGTGACAGACAGTGTGCAAAATCCATCTCTGAAAGATAAGGAATTGAAAGCTCAGATACTGTATCGTTCTGGGGAATATGAACAATGTTATGACATATACAGAGACATATTTAAAAATTATAATGATGAATATGAAGAGGAACGAGAAACGAATCTTTCAGCTGTTCTTGCTAATTTAGCAATTGAGGGTTGTGTAAGCATCACAGCGTATTTAAAAAAACTTGCAGTGTTTTTATAAATGTTATTAAAAATTAAAAATATTTTATTAAAATATGTAACAAATCAACATCGATATTTTATATAAAAAAAAAAAAATTCTAGAATCTGGAAGTTCCTTCGTTACGTGAACACACGTACGAATTGATCTACAACGTGGCGTGCCGTTTGCTCGCGCAGGGAATTCATACTCACAAAACTATCCTAGCAGAAGCGGAAAAGAAACTGAGAACCGCTGAAAAAATGTGTAAGGAGGGTTTGGAGGAAGACGGAGCGTCCGAGGAGGAGATAGAAAACGAATTGGGTATAATCCGAGTGCAGCTTGGTTATTGTTTGCAATTGCAAGGTCGGGATAAAGAAGCGCAGGCGTTGTACACCAATGTTCTGAAGGCGAAGCCTGACGACATCGCGTTAATTGCCGTGGCGAACAATAATCTAGTATGTCTGAACAAAGACCAAAATGTTTTCGACAGCAAAAGGAGAATGAAAACCGCTACCCACGAAAGTCTAGAACACAAATTAACTTCCAGACAAAGAAAAAATATCGCGTACAATCAGTGTTTATTAGCACTTTACACCGATCAGGTAAGTTTTATTATTTCGCAACAGGTGTGACTTGGCTCAAAAAGTATTTTCGCAATTTATAAACATTTACATCCACACACGTTACAAATTTTCAGGGGGAACAATGTCACCAACTGTGCAATAATCTCGCGAAAGATTATCCTTCGCTTGAGGCAGATGCAATGTTTATAAAAGCTGTACAGCTTAGTAAGGAAGGTAAACCGAAAGAAGCTGCGAAACTATTGACCGAACACGCGGTTGGCGATTACGAGTTGCCTATGAAACTTGCTAGCGTGCAAATACTCTTGAGCCATGACGAAAGGAAAGACGCGATCGATATTCTCGAGAATTTGAACGAAAAGGACAGATCGCTGCCTGGAATAGTGAGCGCACTCGTAACGCTGCATATGGCCGATGACGATCGAGAAAAGGCATCGACCGCTCTGAAGAATGCAGTTGCCTACTACAAGAAAAATAAAGTATATATACATTCCTTATATAGGAGATGATTGTGTCTCTTGCTCGTAAATTAAACTATGCGCACACTTTATTTTCAGGGAACTACCGAGAATCTTGGAGAATTATGGCGACAAGCCGCGAACTTTTATCTGCGCGGTGGAGAACTCGAAATTGCTACTGACATTCTGCAAGAATTGGTGGATTCCTCGCCGTCCGATGTCAAGACCTTGGCTCAGCTGGTAGTCGCTTACGTAGAGTTTTGCCCCGAGAAAGCGAAAGCGTTAGCAAAAAGATTACCGCCGCTTCACGATCTCGCTGAAAATATTGACGTTGACGCACTGGAGAACAGCAGTTGGGTTATCGGAGCTAAAACAGCAAAGAAAAAAATTGAACCTTCTCCCGGGTAAACATATTTACTTCGTAAACATATTTCTTTGGTGTCGCATTGAATATTTTAATAAACATGCGTGTTGTTTCTCAGTAAATTAGCGTCGGAAGTGAGTAAAAAGAAGCAGAAGAAACGTAAACGCAAAGGCAAACTCCCGAAGAATTACGATCCGAACGTACCGCCGGATCCGGAGCGATGGTTGCCGAGACACGAACGTAGCGGATTCCGTAAGAAACGGGACAGAAGAAACAGAGACGCCACTCTAAAGGGAACACAAGGAGCTGCTGCGGGAGCTAGTGATCTTTAGTACGTATATTTAAATAACTCATGACAACAAATACGCACGATATGAGAATTAATTGTTTAAACAAAAATACTGTATCTCGCATTGCAGTGATATCACTAAAATGAGCACGAAACCTTCTCCGAATCCTCGTCATAGTCCCGCGGTGGAAACTTCCGGACCACGCCAGCAACAACGAAAGGTTCAACAGAAGAAGAAGAAGAAGGGTAGCAAGTGGTAACGACTTCGGTTTTCATTCCATTAAATGCACGTTCTCTTCTCTTTTGATATACAAATTAGATTGCATACTACGTAGTACATATTGCGCCTAGTCGAGCAAAAAAAAACCACGTCGAGAAACAAACTAAAAAAATAATTGGATTTGCTACTATGTAGCTGTATTTTGTGAAACGCAATACTGCCATAAGTACTAAAATATAATAATATATAATAAAAAATATAATATAACACATTTTACGTGTTAACCAAACTTATGGTTAATTTTCATTTGTTTAATTTCTCTGTACGCCTGCATGTAAATTGATCTTATCTCAATTCTTTTTCCTTTGTCATATTTTAAGATTTCTTTTTTTATACTTCATCACAAACTCACTGGCAATTCGTTGAAAAAATAACTGAAAAAGATACTTATACAGACAATTTATAAGCAAAGACAGGTGATTATGGTGTAGAAAATAATTTTTATTTCTCACAAAAGATTCTGCTAGGGTCTCAACTTTGGGTCATAAATCAATCACGTGCACGGGTAACATATATCTCTTTCATACGTAATATTGACTAGGGTAATACACATTTCTTTATTTTTCGAATTTCGGTAACAAGTCTATATATATAAAAATACAATCTGTTCACGTTCACTCGGCAACTCTGCAATATGAATAGACAATGTGATTGTGCGTTGGTTTGTAACATTTGTATATATAACAGACATATGTATGTATCAGTGACAAAGTCAGAATTATAAAATGGTTTTTCTTCAGAGAATGAGAGATAGAGTGTTATTTCAATGCCACACACAACTATCAATTGTTTCACATCGGGGAATTTTATAAAATTTTGTAAAGATATATATATTTATATATTTTGATGTATCGCTGTAACATGAAATGTCGATGTGTATGAAAGAACGGCAACTTATTGTCTTACGATCAAACTGTACTACGCGCTATCAACTGTTGCTTGTGTATAAACTTATAACAGTGACAATTGTTTCGCGTATTCAAGGTATTATAAAATATCGATATTTATGTACATTTTTGTGTGACAATGCAAGTGTGAAGAGCCATACGCTTTACGTGTATGTAAGTTTTACATAAATTTTTCAACGAAAGAGACGTCGCTCTATTCATTAAAAAAAAACAAAAACAAATTGCACATTTTTGCATCTCTCAAAAAGATGCGCGTATTCTATATTTTACATTTTTCTATACAAATTTCGTTAGCACATATGTAAAATAACTTTACATATTGTCTCGACAGTTTTCAAAAAATAATTATCCGATTTACGTCAGATATTTTACCATTCGCAATATTTGCACGCCGAACTCATCTACTGTGACACAAAAATAATATCGTATATATATACATATACATATATATATATACACACACAAATATATATATATATATATATTTCTGTAACAAAGTTGCGCGGACAAAAGCAAGTGGAAAAACGTATACACATATGTCTTGTTCGAAATATTTGCTTAGTTATCAATATGAAAGATAGATGAGTAAGGCACACACAAATATATGTAAGGCGCGCCACGGAAGCGCCGATTTCTCTCTCATGATAAAATTTCAACTTTCGTACATCAACGCAAGCATATATGTATATATATACATGTAAACGTCATGCAAGTGTCGTGGTGAAACTACGTCACGTAGATCCACGAGGTTAATGCGAGCGCATGTATAACATGAGGTACAAACAAGTGCTATAAATACCAGTGTTTTTAAGGGCACGTAATATTACTTTGTCGGTATTATGCCTTCCCAGGCATCCTCTCGTTGTTTGTTGGCTAACCGCTTTTTTTCTGCAACACAGAAATCTGTCTGTTTAACATTCGTTTTCAGGAAAAAAAACTGCAGCTCTTTAAATTTTTTATCGCACAAACGAGAGAGACACACAGAATCGAATTTCAAAGTACCTTTTGCCTCGCGCAGTATGTTCTTTTCGCGCTCGCGTTCCTGACTAGCTGTAGCAAGCCTCACACCCAGTGCACCTGTGACCAATCTCTTGGCCAGGGCGGAGCACGTTTCGGGACGATTTCGATAGGGTTGGAGGAATTCCGCGCTTCTTCTCGCTTTCGTTTTGCTCAAAGCGGTGGCCTGACTAAGCGGTCTCGTTTTTACAAACGGATGATTCGACGCTAACACTTCGGCAGCTTAAAAGAAACACAGACGAAGGATAGTTTATCGATTATAACTTCCTTATTGAAATTCTTAATCTCTAGTTTTTCGATGATGAGACATAAATTTATACGTCACTAGTTAAAATTACTGTAAAGTATTAAACATGTGCGTACCAACAAGAGGACTGCTAAAAACTCCTAAACAGTGAGTATCGTCCACCCACTTCAGTTCGAAACCGCCATTTTTGAAAGAACTAAATACAGCTGCTAAATCGCTAGTTTTAAACTCGGAAGGGAAATTATAAATTTCTACTACGTGCGCAAACTCGTCGCTAGACACCTCGACTTGTTTGCTATACGCCTTATAATCATTCTTTGGTTGTTCTATCACTACTTCGCCTACTGCTGACGTAAGCTAAACATAAACAGATAATCGATTATCATCTTGTGTATAACCTTATTATTAAACGTCTAAACACTAATGTGTTATTATAACATACTTCGTCTATCAGTGTTGGATCTAGGCAGTCGCCGTTATCATCGAACAGACTGTCCCAATCGCATTCGTCTCTATTTATTTTTATAGGCGGAGAAGGTGGTGGCACCGGTTTGCTCTTTTGCCTTTCTATCTTTTTCGCTTTCTTCTCAGGCGGTATCGCGTGAACCGGTGAGACTTGATCGAACTGATTCGATTGGTTTTTAGTGACATCAGAGATTACCAAAACGTTCGACGTCTGATCTTGTTCATCTGCTTTGCTCTCACAATCTGTTATATCACTGCAATTTAAATTTTCCGCTGATTGGTTTTCCTTCGCAGTCTCTTGCGTCGATTTCAATTGCTCTTTACTTTCGACGAATGGTTCGAGACTGATATCAGCACTATTTTCGTTATGATCACTACTCGTTTCTTTCTCTTTCACAGAAGTTGGCGCATTTTCCTTTTCTATCGGCTTGGCGTTACTCTGAGCGTCAAAAGTTATCTCAGAATCTGACGAAGCTATATTCTTTAAATTCTCTCGACTATCTTCAATTTCCACGTTAAGACCGTCGGAAAGTTGACTGCTCGAACTCGAGTCGCCGATATTCCGTTGCGCACAACAAACATCTTGCAGCTTAGAATTGTTATTTGTATTCGAATCCTCGTTCAATGCGCTTATGGGAGTTGCGAGAGGAGCTTTTGAATTTTGCGGCTTCTTTTCCTCAATTTCCAAACTTCTTCGGTGCCTGGGCACGTAAACCGCTCGATCGGGACGTCTTTGTCGAACATTTCTAAATAATACGCATATAAGTAACTCAACATACATTCTGAAGATCAATTATGGAACCGGCGGTATAAAATACCGCAACGTATTTAAAACTTAAACAGAGAACATCGATCACTAAACGTGTGTTAAACGACAATTAAATAATTTACTAGGCCTTACTTGACCGAAGGAGAGTCTGTGGTCGACTGTTGTGTTTGTATTTGTGTGCCACTTGTTTGCGAACAATTGTTGGCAGCTCTCCTAGCCGCCGGTGGTCTATAGATCTCAACTGACGGTGTTGATTTGGCTTTGAGAGAAAAGAGAAGAAGTCAGAAGTTTTGAAACGTATCCATCGCGTTTTGTCCATCCATTGTTCGGTCACTTCACATTTATAATTTACCTTGTCGTTGCGTTGGTTTGTATTCTGGGGAACTTGAGGGCGACCGTCGTCCTTCTACACCCATCCCGCGATTCGTGTCTCTTTGTTTAAATGCGAGACTTGTTTTCCAGTCAGGAGCATTCGATTTCGGTTCCCAATCTCTTTAATACAAAAACAAAACAAACGATAAAGAAATCGTCGTTCGCGCATCGTCAATCTCGATCGAGAGATTGCGATCGCTAGTCGAATTACTACTACGACGGAATAGAATGATGACCTTGATTGAACCAGTCAAGTGTATCAATCTATATTGCTTTTGTTTTTACTTGCAAATTTATATAATAAAAAATGTGCTATATTACGAACGTTGTTTGAATATTGACGGCTGTAAATATGTTTTACGAGGGACGCGCGAGGAAGTAAGCGAATTCTTCTGACGCTTGCCGGAACAACTGGGAGGAAAAAATCTGCCAACACTTCTGTGTACCTTCTTACGTCGCTCTTGAAGCATACCACGGTACGCCTGGCCGAGCCCTGACCGATCGAGAAGGTCTGCAGCAGATCCGGGAAACGGTCTTGCACCAGCTGGTGTATTATGTACCGACGATAATTGTTGACCGGCGGGAAGACAAGAGCTCTGCAAAAGCGAAAACAGGGAACGCGTTTCTCATTGAAAGTGAGACTGAGGACGGACTGAACCGTTGTTTGAGAGCATCGGTCGCATCGACCGATCGCCTTGCCGAAGCCTTTTCTTTTCTTTTTTTTCTTTTTTCTTTTTTTTTTTTTAAGTGAAACGTAACGGTCTTACGACGTTGATCCGAAGAGAGATGAGAACAGTGAGGAGGGGATCAGAGAGAGAGAAACGAGGACACAAATACGCCAGCTAACGTTTTACGTAACCCGTTTCACTTTCTCCTTCGTTCGTTCGTCCGCGGGAATTCACGTAGCGAGAACGCATCAGCGCGTATAAACTTGTTATCGTTGATAAAAACAACTTTCTCTCGCAGTTTTTTTTTTGTTTTTTGAAAGAGACGATAATCGACGTGGTGCATCGTACGATTGCGATTGTTGCGTTGTTTGCGATCGCGAGGATACAAGGGAAAGTGCAAGTTTTATTCGTTTTACGTACAACTTGTTCGTTCAAACAGCGTGTGATCGAGCGAGAGCGCGAAACCAGTTGCGATCGCGTGCATCTCTAATCTCGCGGCGCGTGTACTTGAAAATTTCTCGAGAAAAGAAACAAAGTGTGCTCCCTTGTCACGTATAGACACGTGGTTACGCAGTTTCATGTAATCCACGTGCGTGCGATTGAATAAGTTGTACGATGCGCGCCCACCCACGTGCGAGCACGTACGTGTCCGGAGTCGACAAGTTGTGTTACTCGAAAACGACGATCGAAGCGATGATCACGTGCTTGCTAATCCCATTTGACAATTCCACTTGACAATCCCATTTAATCAGGACGGACAGCAAGTAAGCAGAAAATCGCGGACTCGATAAAATATCGTTTGTCGTTTATCTTTGAACGATTTGCCCGATGCGCCGAGGCTGTTTAACAAAAAAATTGTCAAAAAATTATCATTAAAATTTATCAAAACAAGACGATATGATGAAATTGCGTTTATTTAGGTGCATTTAAACGTGTAAATAAACAAGAGAGAATGTGCACAATAAGAAGAAAAGATAAACAGAACACTGTTCCGTATCTTTATTTAGTAGTTTTGCCCGCTGTAACAAAGATGCGGCGTGTCTCTGCTCTATTTATATAAATTCTATATCGAAAGAGAAAAGAGAGATGAGAAAGAGGAGAGAGAAAAGAGAGATGAGAAAGAGGAGAAAGAAAAGAAAAGAAAATATCGCTCAATTTTCCCAAATAATACACGAGCTCAATTTTGTCACACGGCGCACAGCTAAAATAAAAGTACTTTGTCGCTAGAAAAAAAAAAAAAAGAAACTAAAAATATCGAAAGTGAGTTCTTCCTTCAGCGGCCGATATCAACATCACCATCGCCGCCGAAGAAGCTAACCTGCAACGTGTGATTCGGTCGCGTTGAGCGATTCGACGCCGGTGCCGACGTCGGCGTCGCGTTCATACACGGGATCCGTTTCCTCCCGATCGTACCTTTTGCGTGTTTTGTTCTTGACGAAGACGCTTATGTCATCTTCGACATCCTCCGAAAACAGACTGTCTTGCAAACTCATTTAAGTCTCTCGTAGTTGGTGCGAAGGAAGATACGTTGTGCGCGAGTCGACATTCACCGTCCTTTGAGCGAACAACGCGACTCTCGCACGATTCTCGCACGAACAAGCCTCGCAAAAGCAAGCCTTCGAAATCTCGGTGATTCCGGGAAGCTATGTATATTTATGTTTTACGCGAAAAAAAAAATATCAGAGCACACCGTTGCTACACATAGTACTTTCGTCGACTTTCGTAATCGCGTATGTACGTACGCGCACCCACGCAGCAAAGTATGCAAACCTGATGCAGTTGGCAATATACTATCGTAGCGCCGATCACGGACAAAGTATATGCTACTTCATTTTCAAAATCTATTCGACCGCGTTAACGCGCACGCGCCGAGAAATAACGACCAATCGGACGCGTAGCGCAAGTGCCAGCCATATATCGCTACGCGCTTCGTTCCCGGGCATGTGATTCGTCAATTTTTCTGTTTACTCCACCGTGCAGCGCACACGATTGGATCATCTTTTTTTTTTGTTCTAGACGCTGCACAAATCGCATGAAGCGTGTTCGCACGCGATATATCTGATCTCTTGTCGCGAGATGCACGTGCAATTTTGTACACCTCGAATGGAGGCGAGAGAAGAGAATCAGAAGCGAGATAAATGATACAAGAACGAGAGATTTTTAAAATAAAAATATTTTTAAACGACACACGCAACAATTTGATTCACAGTAGACTTTTTTTTTTTGGTCACATCTGATTTTGCGACGGAATGGCAATTGCTACGTCACACGCGAAATGTATGAAAGTGAAAAAGTATGATCGTCGCACAATATAACCACTTACGTCATTCGTGTCAATTGGCAAAAATCGGAAGATGTATATATAGTCAAGCGCGTAGCCAGAAGCGACAGAATAATTGTCGCGCGCGCACGTTTTCATGTTGCGCCTCGCGTACAACACGCTCCTGCGGTATTTACGAGTATTTAAGGGTACGGTCGGGAACTCGCGGAAGTTGTTAATCATTTCGTTTCAGTTGACGTCGCGTATCGCGCTGTTTTTGCCGTTTGTGTCGACAGGATGAGCACTAGATTCACGGGGATAAAACTAGGACCCCCCATCGAGGTTTTTGCGGTGGTAAAAGCCTTCACGGACGATCCCCACCCGAAAAAAGCTAATCTCAGTGTAGGAGGTATGTGTGTTTTAATTTTATTTTTTTTTTCCCCTCATATCAATTTCCGCGGTACGCGGTAGTTTCTCGTTTTGTTGCTACGGTAGATATTATTTCTCTTTTTCCCTTTTCTTTTTGATTTTAGGAAGACTCAGCTGACTGTTGCGTTTAGATCTATAGTACGCTTCTTTAAAAAAAAAAAAAAATTGTGACTCATTCCATCGCAAATTAGCGTAGTTTCGAGCAAGTAATAAGCTTACACTCACGTGATGTACGCAACAAAGTAGTGCAATTGCGATATAGTTTAGTACTTTGTAATAGTATCTTGGGTCACCTTTAAAGCGATTACATAACGCTTTTTATGACTTGTACAGATGTATATATAAAGTGTGTAATATAAAGATATAGATCTCATTCATTGTTATTTTAAGAAATCGTTAAATAGAGAACAAAGTCAACTCAAAAATAACACACCGTGACTATGAATAGAATACACACAGCAATTTCTAATTTTGATTTTATCAAGAACTTACGTTTTTTATATTTACTCTCTTATATATATATACACACACATAAAAACTGTAATTTTTCAAGTATTGTATATATAGGATATATTTAGCTCTATGTATATTTCATGAAATACATAAGTTTGATAAGCTACTCAAGGACTAGTTTGTATTCCTCTTTGTGGATGCACGTAGCATGTTGCATGGATTTACATGGATAATAACTAACTCTCACATGCCTGTGATATTGCACTGTAATTATCCACATGAAACCATTATTTACATGGGTCCTTTTCAGCTTACCGCACTAGCGAGGGTAAGCCATGGGTTCTGCCTGTTGTAAAAAAAGTTGAAAAGTCACTCGCTGATGATGATCTGCAAAATCATGAGTATTTGCCAGTTCTTGGGTTGGACGCATTTAGCGAAGCCGCTACAAGTATGCTACTCGGTCCGGATTCTCCTGTTATCGCTCAAGGGCGTGCCTTTGGCGTTCAGACGCTTTCGGGCACCGGAGCGCTGCGTGTCGCTGCTGAATTTCTGAGTCGTATTCTGCACTACGACACCTTCTACTACAGCATACCTTCCTGGGGTAAGTAGATTCAAGGGAAGAGAGAGAGAGGGAGAAATATACATCTCCCTGTTTGCTGGAGCAAGAATTGTTCATGTATCGCGAGATTTTTGTTGCTGGCAGAGAATCACAATCTGGTCTTTACCAATGGGGGATTTAAAAACGCTTGCCAATACACATATTGGGACGAAAATACTCGTGGTATCAATCTAGATGGAATGCTCAACGATTTAAGAAACGCTCCAGAAAACGCCGTTATTATTCTGCATGCATGCGCGCATAATCCAACCGGATGCGATCCAACGCCAGAGCAATGGGCCAAAATCGCCGACGTGATACAGGAGAAACGGCTCTTCCCGCTGTTCGACAGTGCATATCAGGTCCGATAAGAGCGATTAGATTAATCCAAATATCACAGTTATTCAGATATCGCTATTGCCCTCGCATTATGATACTCAGATAAACATGTTAACGTTAATACTTTAATAGGGTTTTGCAAGCGGTGATTTAGATAAAGATGCGTACGCCGTGCGTATGTTTGCCGAGCGCGGGATCGAGTTCGTCGCCACGCAGAGCTTTGCGAAAAATTTCGGATTGTACAATGAGAGAATCGGTAACTTAGTCTTCGTGATGTCTGACATAAAGGAGCTGGTTCAAGCTAAGTCGCAATTGACTCTGATTGTTCGAGGAATGTACAGCAATCCTCCTAATCACGGCGCTCGAATTGTCGCGACGGTACTGAGGAATCCGGAGTTGTTTGAGGAATGGTACTGGTTTCTATAAGATACAAATATAAGATATTACTTACGAAAAAAAAAAAAAAACAATCCTCTTAAATTGTTCGATATTTTAGGAAAGGCCATATTAGAACAATGTCCAGTAGAATTAGAGATATGAGACAAGGTTTGAGAGAGAGATTGCTTAAGTTAGGCACTCCTGGTACTTGGGATCATATTACCCAACAGATTGGAATGTTTTCCTACACAGGACTTACTGGTTAGTTTTTTAATAAAATGTGCTTGATTTTTTACAGTTATGTTGAATGTGTAGAAAAATGATCGAGAAAAAACAATCTGTGTTGTAAATTTGTTTTTTTTTAGAGAGGCAAGTGCAGCATCTGAGAGAGCATTATCACATCTATATGTTGCGTAGTGGGCGTATAAATATGTGCGGACTCAACGAATCCAATTTAGACTATGTAGCAGACGCGTTCAACGAAACGATAAAGATGTTTCCGGAAACGCAAAACGAGTGTTAGAGGAAAAAAAAGACTACATCACAAGTACAAAATTAAACGGTCAAACCTCAAACGTTGAATATATGGCAATATTTTGTACATAACGAAATTTCAGCCCAAAATTGATGCTCAGAAAAGAACGATTATTTTCGGGTGAATATTTGAAGTTTTATTACATATAAGAGAAAGAGAGAGAGAGAGAAAGAGAGATCGTACATTGTTTTTCCGTCTTCATATCCTGTTTTGAGACCAACTATTTGATACGATTATTCTTCCTATAAAAAAAATCGATTTTTTTTCTTTTTCTACAACAGTTCACGAGATAAAAGTACAAATTGTTGCAGAGTATTACAAGATGCCAAATTTTTCTACGTAATTGTGTCCTTTTTTCCCAAGACTTTTTTTTGTGACATGTAACGTAATTGTAATTCGCTATTAAAACCAAAAGATATTTGCTACTTTATAAAGAAATACGTCGTGAAAACACACTGTTGAGTGCTTTAAACGTTGAGTGCTTTATAAACGAATACTCTCAAACGTAGATACGTATATTTTACGTAGAAAAAAAACATGAGTCGGTAGAAATTAAATAGGATTGTGTTAAGAAAGATTAAAAAAAAAGTGTAGCTTGCAAAAAAAGTTACGTGTGTCACCAAGGCAAAGTGCAAGATATGTAGTTTTTCATATCTCAATAATAATTTTGCTATGTTTTAGTAAATGTTGAAATGATTGAAAAATTATAGTAAAACAATTTGCAAATTTTATTTTCGTATAAAAAGTGGTGTTCTTTGCGTGCTCTATATTAAATCATCAATTTTTGAAAAAAAAGAGAAGAAAATGATCAATGTTTGTAGATGTTAAAATTTGTTGGCGTTACAAAATCTCTAGCGAGATATAACACTTTGCTGTTAGCGATATTCAGTGTTCCTCCAATGTGTTAGAAAATGTGGGCTTCCTTTATCTGTTAAGACTACATATGTGAGAATCAGAGATTTATACATATCGTGTTGAAATTTTATTAAAATACGTTGACAAATCGGGTTAATAAGTTGAACACTAAGAGAAACTATATGTACGAGAAAACAATGAATATATTTTTATGGTAAATATTTTGTTCAAAAAATCAGGACCACTTCTATATTACTCCTAACCGATAATTACGAAAAACAAAATACACATACCTGATTGAAAAGAAACGCATTCTGTACTGCCACTTTATGCCAATAGAATTTGTACAAATTTATACATGCAATTATAAATATTGATATTTTGTAAAATCAAAAACTTTTTCTCTCTGTAAAAGATTATGTACATACAAGTATATGTATGTTAACCCGTAATTGTGCTACATTTAGAATCTTTGTGTGATATAGAATCGTTTAGCATAAGACTACAATGTATGTATCTTATTTTTACTATAAAATTTAGTATTGCACATTATAAAAATGTATCTCAGTAAGTATAATATTTGCACAAAAGTTATACAAAGTTACTCTGTATAAAATTGTATAAAATTGTATAAATGACAATTACTAGTTAATATTATATTTTTGAAAAAATATCAAAGATGATGCATTTAGGTGACAAAGGCATTTAAAATTCACAACTACATCAAGTTTAAATTTGTTTTTTCTCTGAAATGTGTGTATATGCTCTAACAATATTATTTTTCATAATAAATGTTACTTGGCAATATGCAAAGTTACAAGAATACCAACAATGTTCTAACAATATAATACATGTAGTGTAAAGAGTAATTAGCGGGATGTCTTGAACAAAATATGTGATAAAAAGATTGATATGTATATATAACAATTACTACAATTATTAATATCTTTGTAGCAGTTTTGAGTAACTCTCGTCAAATTTTAAATTTCTCTTAAAACCATGATGAAAAAGCACGTAATTAAAACAAAAATAAAGAAAGTTGCCCAGATATTTTTGCTATACTTACTTTGATATTATCCTGAGTTCTTTAAACTTAAATTATATACATTATATATAAATAAATATTTACGTTATATAAATTGTATATACATTATATTGTCAGAACACACATTTGACTAAAAGTAATTACAGAGTACGTATACAATACTTTTCTTAAGAATTGTTTATTTAATCCGCCCATTTAGACGTTTTCTTTACTATTACCACCGTATCGTCTGATCTGACCAAGGTTTGATAATCATTTCTTTTTTCACCGATGTTCATATAAAACATGTATCCTGAGCAACCCAACATCGTCAGTAAACCGAGCAACATGACAGTTTTGTTCTGTAAGTATAAAAAAACAATCGAATAATTCAATTTAATTTTAATAATATTTTCAATTAAGTTCTTCGCGCGGAGACAAAACAGATCAAATCTTACTGGTTTGACGTATAGCTCGAAATTGACAGCGCGGAATAGAGCAGTGCTTCGCAATGATCGCAGACCATCACCTGGTGTCGTATCACGAAAATTTTTACTCATTGTTTTTCAATTGCTTATTTCCTACTTGCATTGATCACGCAAAAACATGTTATTTTTTAAATAACATAACCTATCCTGAAATCTGTCAATATTGTTTTTTGACGTTTGGTCCGATTTTCATGGTTGAACCGAACTTTTGACCATAAACTACATAATTC
Source organism: Pseudomyrmex gracilis (assembly GCF_002006095.1). Classification (NCBI taxonomy): domain Eukaryota; kingdom Metazoa; phylum Arthropoda; class Insecta; order Hymenoptera; family Formicidae; genus Pseudomyrmex; species Pseudomyrmex gracilis. Next base: position 386,690 of record NW_018020666.1, on the reverse strand, counting down.
CGGTATCACAATTTCTGGACTCACACGTGGACACGAGAGCCAATGATCATTAGACACAAATAGTAACCTAAATCAGAGAGAAGCCTGAGAGCGACCAGGCCCATAAGAGAATGTGTAATCACTTTTTCGCCCCGTAAACTAGCGCACGTCCACGAGAGTGGTACACATTGGAACTACGCAAACAGTCCACGAGCGACACGTCGGTACGCTATGTCCACAGCATGCGGTTGTATTCTGTGCTATGTGCACGAGTTTAAATGGTCACTTTCTTTAAGTGTGTGAGTATATTCGAGAGCGTGAATTTGATTTTTTTTGAAATTTAAAATGACCGATCTCGTGATGAGAAGATGAGAAAGGAAAACAGAAAAGGATAAGAAAACCCATTGCAACTTTTCGTACAACATAAATGTGATATACCAGAAAAGATGTGATAGTCGAGAAAAGAATCTTATTTTATAGCGAGCAACATCAGAATTCGCGGAGTGTAGTCAAATATCATCTCCTTTTACATCATCATTTGCTGCTCTGTGCTTTATAAATTTTATTTTATTTTCTTAAAAATACTACATATATATATATACAAAATACACAAAAAACCATGTAAATTATACAAAGGTACACAAATATAATGTCTGAAAAGTTGCAATTCCAAGAAATATAGCTTTTGCTTTTTTATTTAAAACTCTTTATCAGTGTGTTTTCTATTTCCAAGTTTTATTTTACAATTTTTTTATACCGCGTACAATAGAATACAATTCTATTACACATTTATTACATATAACATACAATATAATACAATATAATGCAATATTATACAATATAATATAAATATATAGTTATATATAATCCTACCTATTTACCTACCTACCTATCTTAGACATCTGACATATTTTAAACGTTACTAGCGTTATTAATTAGGATTAAGGCTGCATAACAACCTTGATCCTAATTTGACATTTTGATTTTTTCCTACTTATTCGGTCTACCATATGCTCTCTGACTTGTGAAAAACGCAAAAGTCTCGCGTTTTACGCAAAATATCTAAAAAGTAAAATTGGTTTCTTTTTGAGCTCATCAAGACGCGTCGAACCATGGGGTCATTTTCACGATTCGAACAATTTTTCAATTATGCTAATTTGAGCAAAACACGCGAAAATCTCTTTTCATTCTTTTTTCTGCCTAAATAAAGATCTGTTTGATGTTTGACAAACGCGCTTACACGGGCTGTGGTCCGTTTCATGCTTAAGCGCACATTTTTATCTATAGTATACGTGACATATACTACAGATAAATGCGCGATTAAGTATGAAACGGACCGCAGCCATGAAAACATGGCTTTAAGTTTACTGTTTGATTTGCGAATTAGACGCGCAGTGTGAATTACTGTGCACTTGTAGCATTTGTGTGTATTCGCAGTATTCGCTGGAAGTGTGCGGGGGTCGTAACGAAGTTGACAACAAGGTTAACCGGACATTGTTTGATGAGACTCATAATGAAAATCAACCACCGGGCATGACAACCGCCGGACAACAAGCGACGTGGTGGTGTCTGTCTTAATTAAAATTCACGCGCGCGTTACTCGCGTCTGATCTCTCTGTCAAACGAGCTTTGACAGAACCGTCAACACCGTAACCCTAAGAAGGCGGGCCAAGCATGTTCAGGTATATCTGGAGCGTAGTATATTGGTACTTCAGACCTCTGATAAAATGGTTTCTGCGTCGCACCACGAAGATGTGCGAGCTCCAGAGGATCTGCTACGGGCAACCGTCTGGGGCGCCGCGGGCGTTCGCCGTTGAGAAGTCTCTGAAGTACTCGCGCGACGCCAACATCAGGACCCTCATCGCGTATCTTAACGACATCGCGGATCACCGAGGAATAAATAAAGCCACGGAGTGCAAGATTCTGGAGGACGCCATCAGAACCGTGCTGATGACGAAGCAGATCAATCCCCAAGCGCACCCGGACTTTGCTCGATCGTTCGGCAGGTGCGTGGAGCTGATCTGGGGCTACCGTCAGCTGTGCGTAGAATGCGAGGAGCTGCGCAAGACGCCATACAGTTCGGACAATCCAAACCACGAGCAGCTCCTGCTGAAGCTGTGGAATCTGCTGATGCCGTACGAGCCTCTGGAAGCGCGAGTGACCAAGCAGTGGCAGGAAATCGGCTTCCAAGGAGACGATCCGAAAACCGATTTTCGCGGTATGGGAATCCTAGGATTGGAGAATCTTATTTACTTTGCTCAAGAATACCCCAGCACCGCCACGCACGTGTTATCTCATTCGAATCATCCGCGCTACGGCTACGGATTCGCTATTGTCGGTATAAATCTCACAAGCATGGCTCTCAAGTTACTGAGAGACGGCAGCGCTAAGACTCACATATATAATTCCTCAAAGTCTCTGCCGACAATTCGTGCCTTTCATCAGTTCTACTGTTACCTGTTTTACGAATTCGACGGGTTCTGGATCGAGTCCAAACCCAGCAACATGATGGAGTTCTCGTCGATACAGGAGAAGTTCGAGAACAGCATCAGAATGTCGCTGGCCAATCCATCGACTATTCTTAGGATAAATGTGGCAGTTGACAATATTTAATACAAATATACAAATGCCTTCTTACACGTAAAACGCAAGACCAAAAGGGCTATAAACAAAATGAGTACAAGTTTCGGGCTAGAAAAGACTTATCTTTTGAATGTGTATTTTCACAATGCTAACTCTTTGTTGTGATATTAAAAATTGCATTTGTGTATGGGTGATTGCTAGATAAGTTTCAAGATTTATCATAGAGACTTCTGCTTGTTAGTAGTATAATTGAAATTTTTATGCCATTTGTTCTATTATAATCTTTTTTTGTTGTAAATTTAGATAGCTACACAAGTTTTTTTAGTTTTTGTCTCTTCGTAACTCTGTCAGTAGTTTATATTAAGTCTAGCTAGGCCACATTTGCAACAAAGAAGTGCTAGAATACAATTGTTTTGCAAATTTTGTATTTATTTAGTTGTTAAATGTAAAAGAGTAGATCTGCTATATACACACTTTAATTTAAGTAATTGTTGTTGAAATCTTTAAATATCTTCAGTGGATCTGCCGACGTGTACTGTAACGAAGAGTTTGAATCTTAAAACACCGTGAAATGTCCCTGATGATACTTACGTGCCTATATGTATGGATTATCGAAAACCGAATTACTTCTAATTGTGTTCGCTAAACATTTATGTCTATTACACATATTTACACATATTTTTATGTGCCATTACTGTGTATTCATTTTTGAACGTGGTTTCAAAACTGAAGCATGGTTTGCATTCTGTGGTATGATACTTTCGCTTTAATAACATACGAACGTTTATGTTTTGTATAAACAAAAGTATGAGTGCAATTATACGGAAAAAAAACTATCAGCTTCAAACTTTGAAAATATGTAAAACTATTGACTACATACTTTTATGAGCATTGTCAAAATTGTGCCTCGCAAATTTTAGGTTTTTAATAATTCGGATAACAAATATATATATATATATTTATATTCAGAATATTTATATTGTAAAACCTATAAGAAAAAGATAAAAGATCATTGTATTGTAAGAATGTAATATGATTTTATCACTTCGTGTAAATTTATTGCACATATTGTGACTGATGACTTAGCGTACGTTGAATAGGACACGGTCTAAAAAAAGTGTTGGAATCTTATTTGAAGGCTAAAGTCACATATGTTTTTGCATCAAAGGTATATTTCTTTGTAAAAAATCTATACACATAGAAGATTCTTATTGCTCTATATCCTCTTCAGTATTAGATGTTTTTCGAATAGCGTTATGTTTACTGAAAGATAAACTATTTACAAATTGCTTGTACAAAAGAGGTCGAGTAAGAAAGTAGCAATAAAATCGGGAACAGTAAACATGTAATATCATATAATATTTAATTGACGGAATGCATATTGTATGCAATAGCTGGACAATAAGTCTTTTCTCGACGAAGCACCTGTCGGTGTGTTTGTTAAGTAACTTCAATAAATTTAATGAGCTCAAAACTCGGTTTTAACGCTGTTAAATGGTGCAGAGAAACGTTCGCGATATCTCATTGGCGGATCAAATTTACGATCGACTTATTTATCCTTCTTCTGCGGCGTTTCGGGCTTCTGCTTCAGTTTAGACACGGCTGTAATCACAACTAGGATCCCGATGCAAATACTACTCAGCTTGAGTATCCACGGATTGTCGCGAATAAAGTTTGCGATTCTTTGCGTGAGATCATCGCTACAAAAACAAATAATACATTAATGTACAAACTTTAGCACGTTGCGTGTGGGTTAAAATAAATATCTTGAAATAATTTTACACATCATGCATCTCTTGAAACTTACAAAGGACTTTGAGGCACGGGCACTTTCTCCGCTTTCACATTTCTGTACCATTCCTTGGCAAATGACACGAGAGACTTGATGTCGTACTTATCTGTATCGTACCGATACATCTTTCCATGTCTGAATCTGTACAAGTACAAAGTAAATACGTTTATACATCTATGTTATTTTTTTTTTATCTCTTGCGTTTTATACATGTATCTTTGCGTACGTTTATTGATGTATTACTCATATGTGAGAGACACATATCAAGAACACTGACTAGTATTTATGCGTGCTTACAATATAAATTGCGGAGTGTCGTAGACGTGAAATCTTCTGGCTGTGTAAGCCCCAGTCGTGGACTTATTGATAAGCGCTACGTTCACCGTCTGTCTGAGCTTTGCGGCGACCGTTTCCCATCTCGCGATCATGCGCAAACACTGTGCACAGTCTGTGCTGTAACTGATTTTTTTTGCACACAATTAAAACCGTACTGCCGTTACTTGTAAGAAGAATCGTCGCTATAGATTATATACATGTAATAAGATTATATATATACATAAGTAGAAGTAAGCAACTCACAACATAATAAACCAGTCGCCAGTCGTGGCGCCGCTGCTTGCTTGAGTCAAATGCTCAAACGTATCATCAGTAAGTTCCTTCACTCCCGGTAGTTTATTCTCCGCGAACATGGTTAATATCATCTCCTCGTTCAAGGATCCTAGACACAAGAAGCACCGCAGCTCTATAGTACAACTATATATATATATATAAATTTACAAGCACGTCTCAAAGCAAAACTATATTTAGCGACATATCACAGAGTAACGGTATGTTGTGTATTATCGCAGAACAATTAAATGATCAACATCGATATTATTGCGCGTCATTAATTGCCCATACCATAATCCATACCACCCATACCATCATACAAAAGAGGAAGACCATGTCGGAAGAACAACAAGACCGGCTCTTTATCGGTGCTGTACAACTGGAGCAATTGGCTGTCGAAAGTCTTGACGATCCACGCGGACAAGGAGTCGACCAAGTCCTCACGCAATTGAATCAATGTGTTCTCGTAATTCTCGCATTCCGGACAGTCCTTCTTCGCTGTAAAATTATCGTTATTATTAGTAAGCACGAACGTATAAAATATAGTGTTGTTTTACATTATTATTATTAGATTCTTTAATATTAATATTGTTTTTATTGCTTTTCCAGACGAATTATGATCGAAGAGAAGAAATCCAACTCACTGAATAGAACGACGACGTAATTTTCAGTTTTTATGAGATTCAGCAATTCCTCATCGTTTACCGTTTCAAGATCTCCAGCTTGCGCGCTGGAAAAGACGCATATCGCGACCAGAAACACCAGTCGTAACATCACTAATTCGCGTAAGGAGGTTGACAACACATGAAATGTATTTCACCGGCAACCTCTCTCTGTACACGTCAAACTTGGTTCGTGTATAGGCATGGAATAAATGATCGGAAACTTGGAGAAGGAAACTCCATCTGTCAGTCGTGCACGAACGGCAGCCATATTGCGAGCGGCGGTTTACTTTAAGAGAGAAACATCGTTGAATATTTTAATACGATTAAAGCGCTTTATATAAAACCAAAAAGCAATTATTCAACATCTTTTTAATAATTTTATACATTCTAGAGCATTTTGTAAGGAATTTGGTATTAAAAAATTAAACGATACTATAATAATAACATATAGAATTTGTTTTTATATGTAATGTATATTTTGATTATATATAGAATTTGTATGTGTATGAGAAAAACGATAGAATTATACTATTGTTTATATTATAGTTATATAAATAGCAAATTGATGGCGAACGAAATATACGGTTGAAAAAAAGTGGATCGGATTTTTTTGCGGATTGAAAAATTAATAAAATTGAAAAATAGTACGTGACATTTAACGCAGCTGCGTTTAACGTTTTTTGTATGCTGATGAATCAATAGTCCGATGAATTTTTGATATGAAAAAAGCGTTGCACCAATGATATGTAGTCAATAGATTTCGATAACCATCTCGTTTTTGTGGGATTTTGTTGGCTGCCGGGAGAGAAATGTAAATGTGAAAAAATGGTTCGTGTCCATAGCAATCTCTTTTCATTTAATATAAACTTTCATTTCACAGATCACAAAATTTTTACAACGATATACATAACTGTTCCCGAATTTTTGAATAATTTCTTAAACAACGTACGTTCAAATAGACGTGCTTATCGATTGCAAAAAGATATTTTTATAGCAAATCAAAAAAACTGTCAATATTTTTTTTTCATGGATGGTTGTTTTTTTTTTTTATACCACTGGTATCGATAAATATAAAATTGAGTACTCCGTTAATCCATCTGAAATCTCCCTCCTGTATCTTTTTTTTTGAAAAATATTTTATTTTTACTTTTCATCCTGTGTGTGTGCGCGCAATAACTTTAAGACATTTAACATATATATACATATATGTGTGTGTGTGTATGTGTATAAAAGAGACATAAATATTCAACACAATACTGTGACTTGCATTTCAATTCTGATATCCGCTTGAACGATCACGCTTCAACCCTCTTGCGCAGCGAGAAGGACTTCCGATTCAGACTGGAGTCAATTGTTCGGGGGTAACCGTGAGAGATATCTACGCTCCTGATTGGAGGCTCAAAAGTCGAAGGTTGAAGGGTATAGATAACAACACCGCGCGCACACAGACGCACACACACACACAATCTGCATGCACATAGGCAGTTATGTGGAGAAAATTGTGTGCCGGCATGTCGGACGAACGTCGGGACGTCGGCGGCTACCGCAACCCCCTGTGAAGAGCGCTCGACCGCGCGGGATTCACGAGGACGGTCGGGCAGTCGCGTGTTCCCGATCGTCGACGGTGAAGCCACTCGGCGTCGCGGCACCGACGCTGCCGCACAGGAATCCAATCGGGAAAAGTATTTATCGCCCGTAAACGTTCCACGGATCATCGTCTCGCGCGTGATGGCACGCGAGAAGCCGTAACATCGTGAGTATATGGCGTTCAATTCGCATGCGACAAGACAGAGCTGAGAGCCACTTCTTGTCTATATTCGGCGTGTAAACGAGAAAAATGCCGTTGGAGATGTTTGGAGACGCGACGTTTGTCGATCGCCCGTAAACGGGAGAATCGATTCTATCCCGCTGTAGCTATTCGCGCGTATCTCAACCGCTGCGGGTTTATTTCGGGTTCGATATATTTTGTGCCCCGTTCAGTTTACGGTCGTTATTGACCGTAAGACGGGGATATTGATCGGCTTTTTCCTCGAGTGACATGCACCGTATCGAATTCGCGCTCGGCGGCGAATCTGCCTTTGCAAAATCGATAGTCCGCGCGATCGGTTTTTCGACCCGCAGTTTCGCTTTCCAGCTTTTTTCTCTCTCTCTCTCTCTCTCTCTCTCTCTCTTTTTCTGACTGCGAAAGCTGCCGCGATGCAAAATTTATATCCAATCGTTACGTGAACCCGATGACGAATCCTTCATCTGTCTCTCCCTCTCGCTCGCGATTTTATTTCCGTACAATTTGTTGAAAATCAAATTTCAAGAAAATGTCGTGTAATAATCTGTTCGATGAAACGGCATTCGCGCGCAAACGCGTAAGAACAATACGCGCAATTTGATGAGCTAAACGTTTTAGCAAATTTGTAGCAAGTTTTCCGCTTTGCATTTTTAATTGTGCGTTTCTCTGTACGTTTTCTGTACGCGAACAAAGAGAGTGAATTGCCACACGTTGCAGAGAAACAAAAAATCTCGCCTTCCGTTAGCTTCGCTAACTGACCCAGAGTTTTATTTAGAAAAAACAAAACCGATTCGATCTACATTTAGCAGCTGCGAAAAAATAGCGTTGCAAATTTGCGGTTTGTCTGAACTGAAACAAAATCGCTTTTCACTTATCGAAAGGTGATAGGCGCGCGAAGTGATAAGCCGAGAAGCTGCGAACTCGGGAACAACGGGGTACAACACAACGTGCATGCGGATGCGTAATGTACGAGCGGCCGGAAGCAATATAGAGAAAATATGTCGCATCGTTGTCGATGTAATAGCGCTATTTGCGGAGGAACAACTTTTGTTTTTCATTTCTTCGAGCTTTTTTTTTTTATTTCACTACTAACGGCGCTCTCCAATGCGACTCGAACAATACTCGGGGGCTTCGCATCTGTGGAATCGGGGGCTTTATGGTCAATTGCACCGTTGAGTGTATTCCGCGGCTTATTTATGGACCGTGGGAGGCATCGTGTGGTGCATCGCGCTTGTTCGTAAACCTGTATCGCGATCTGAATGTGCGCGGATACGCAAAACAAAGCTTATTCGGGTTCCACACCAAGTAGGTGTACGTATCCTCAATATGTTCGAACATAATACCGAGGATATTGTCAAAATCCCGAGCTTGTGCACAACAGTCGCTCGTTCGACTCAGACTACATATCTCGTTGTAATGACATTTTAATTAATTATAACAGATGTGGCAAATATCGTTTTATTTTAATTTATTTTAATAATTTTATATCATATTTTATTATTTATTATTCTATTGACATTTAAAATAATAAACATTTTGTAAACACGTCGCTCATGGAAATTTGCGTTTTATCGAGAGTTCGTTATTTACACAATTTAACTTGGAGCGTAACAATGCGAACACGAAATATGTATTTTCTATGAAATATGTATCGACGCAGTGACTTTTCGTATTTCAAGCTGCAGAAACGAAGCCTTATTTAAGAAAGCACAAATACATATATATACATATATATACATGTATAAAGGAATACGTTTTACAGTTTTCCCACGACGTAGATAGCAATCTGACGCACGACAAGGCAATAAAATATATATTGTAACAATAGAAGTAATGCAACACACAGCAGTTGTTCTGTCGCGTGACAGGCAAAAGTGATTTATTAAACGTGATCTGGATTTAAAGTCGTCGAGAATTATTTACAACAAACAGATTCAATAGTGTTCGTTTGTTTTAATGGCGCGTTTCCTCTCTGCGCGACTTGCATCCTTTTTTTAAATTCGAAGAACTCTATTGTAATATAATTTAGCAAGTATAGTTGTAATATATAATTTTCAATCTTGAGAGACAAACGAGAGAAAACTCTATTGAACATATAAACGTCCCGTTTAGTATCTACAAATAACGTGACGATTTGCAAATGTCAGCATTTTATTAAGGCACAATATACGCGAGAGAGTGGAAAAGAGAGAGAGAGAGTGAGAGAGAGAGAGAAACGGCGAAATAAAATCACCGCGAATGAATGAATGAATGAACAAAGCTCGACGTGCGACGTACGTACACAGTAGCCGGGAGGCACGCTCGTTTTTATATCGGGAAACGATATATAAAACCCTCCGGATGTCTCGATTACAGCACTGGTGTCTCTAGCATTGGCACTCCCATTACACTTGTCGACTAGCGCAGAACAGCGCGTCGTACCTCCCGAGGGAAGAGCAATATCCTGTTAAATCGATAACGAATGATGACAGAAGCACGTGCCACGGCATGCGACTTGTACCAAGTCGTTCCTCCGCCTTTTTATCTCCCTCTCCTTTCTCTCTCTCTCTCTCTCTCTCTCTCTCTCTCTCTCTCTCTCTTTCTTTCTCTTTCTTTCTCTCTCGTTCACCTCTCCCTCGCGCCGCGTATTTTATTTGCATCCGATATTTGAACTGACATGTTTAAGGCGTTCGACCCGCTACTGGGATATCGCCATTGTCGTGATCGCGATACGGCCGCGCCTTTGTTTCTCTCCTTCTTTTCTCCCTGATTTTCAGAAAGCCCCGGGCCACGGCACATAAATGGCGCAGGAAATTCCTGAGACAACGTACGAGCCGGAAGTCGAAGAGGACGCGAGGCGGAAGCGCGAGCGTCGGGTCGTTCAGGAGGGCACGGCGTTATGGAGGCGGCGGAAGGAGGAGTTGCAACGTCAAAAGCACCGCGAACAACGTGAAGTATGTGTCGTGAATGGGACGCGTCTCTTGCCCCGGTCACATTTTGCCCGTCCGTCGTCGTTTTGTGCCGCGGCTACCGCCGCCGGCCGTCTCTTAACGTCATTGTCTCGGTTTGCCATTGTCACCGATCGGATAAAGGTCAAGTGTGAGAGATACAGCCCCGAGATGTGTATTCGCTGAACCGGAACGCCATTAGCGCCAAGGATTTTGGGAAACCGATCTTTTTCGCGAATCTTCGAGATATCCGAACGTGAAGAAAAGGTCTCGTGATTTCTGATCCCAAAACCTCGACTCGTCAAAAAATCTAATGGTTATTCGCAAAATGATGGAAAAAAAAAAAAAAATTGCTCAACAAAAGTCAATCATTTTATTCAAGAGATTGAGAAAATAAGTGACGATGAAAACGCCAATGGCAGTTGACACAGTTTAGCGGAAATGATTATTTAGCGCCAACTGAAAGAGCTATTTGAGGGATATTAATTTAAGAAGAATATTAAATGTTCCACTTTTGCTAGAGAGATAAATGAGATACGTCTTTTGTGTGGAAATGTCATTCGGATTTTCTGACCCAGTTGCGCCGTCTATTTTGTACGTTTCACACGGCGCGTATCGTTGAATTCGGAGCGAGCAAATTACGTGTAAACAAACGGTAATAAAGCTACGAGTGTCCCATTAAAGTGAATTTGCATAATCACCGCGCGCCTAACTACCCCAAGAAACAACCCCGCAAAAGATAACCCAATAATCTATCACAGTGTCTACTCAGTTGCGCTTTACATAAGCCGCACGCCTCGCGTCTCCGCCGCGTCCGCTTGTTACGAACTTGTTAGAACAAACGTTTGCGCGGCAATCCGTTAAGACGCGCATCGAGGTCACGTTATAATTCCGATCACAGAATTGCAAGAACACGGAGAGATCGGACGATTGAAGCAAAGTATCATTTATCTCCGAACAATTAAAGAGCGTACAAACATACAAATAAACTGTGCGGGCAATTTGCCGGGCGCGATTGAAGTTTCAAAACGATTCGTGTGAGTTTTGCTCTCAAAATTTAACAATTTTTGGGAATTAGTTTCGTCGAATTTTTTTGTAATTTCACGGTAAATACACAAAGAGAACACGTACGTCTCTCGAAATATTTTTTTTTTTTTTTTTTTGGTTTACGAACCGTCCGTTAAATACGATTATATTCAGCGTTTAAATTCTCACTATCCGATTTTCGTTACCTTTTATTTTATATTTTGCATACTGATGCGGAATGCAAACGATACGATATGCGCAATCATCGACAAGAGGAGAATAGATTCTAAATATTTGCGCAACATATATAACGTTCGTTTTGTTCATTACATTCCTGGCGAAAATAACAATCATTGCCGCACGGAATATATTGTAAAAAAATATATATGCGCGCGCGCGCGCGCGGTATTCGACGTATGGCTTCGTCCGTGATGTTTCGCCACGTTTTGCCAATCACTCAAAATATAACACATCGCGAAATTAGGCGCGGATGTGAAACTCCGCGCCTAATTATCGCCGCGATGATTATTTTGTATCGCTAATACACACGTCGACAGCATTAAATTATATTTACCGCGCGACGCGGGATTTATCTTATAACCCAGTATATGCTAATAAAGTTAGGTGAGGGATTATTACTCGCGAGAGCCTTTCCTCTTATTACTCGAGAACGCGGTCCGCTGCAAGTGCATTAGCCGGCAGCGCGCCCGGCCAAGGAGCGCTGATACGCTCGGGGCCGGTTAATCCTGCCCGCAGGATCCGCGCGTTGCAAACATACATATACGCAAACGCAAGCTTTTTTCTAAATTAATTTAGAAAAAAAACTAAAGCGACTGTTTTATTTGATAGATACTTTTAATTTATTGTATATAGACGTATTTGCGCGCGCGTTTTCTTCTCTAAATGTAATTCTCGTAATTTTTTGTCTATATAATAGAAATTCTCGCAAGAGAGGAAGCTACCAAAAATTTGAATTAAAAAAAAAAAAAAAAAAAAAAAAAATTCTCGCTTTTATACGGACACGGCTTTTGTTTTATGCAACACAAGGAATTCAACAAAAGTGCGCAGTCGAATGTACACATACATGTGTATATGACTCGCACGCGAACGACGACAACCTGCGGGCTAGATATTTTGCAGTTGACGCGCGTGGCAGTGGAACTTCATATTTTTTTATTTTTATTTGTTTTTTTAATTTTTTTTTCTTGCAGCTGCAGGAAATTCTGGCCACTTACTCGCCGTGGGGGAAACCGGGCGGTGGCGCGCCCTGCGCGGCCACTCTGAGGAAGAAAAACGTGCCTCTGGAGCCGCTCGAGCCGTCGGGGTGTCACAGTTTTGGTCAGGTAAAAACCGTTCGTGAGAAAGGAGAGAGAGAGAGAGAGAGAGACAAACACAAACATCCGTTACTGGTGGCTGACAGTTTTCTTTTCCCAAAACTATCGAAACAACGAAATTTCGTCCGGACCGATTGCACGCACAAAATTCATCGCACGAACCAGCGAATAAAAAATTTCATAAGCTTGTACACGCATATCGCGCTGCCGATGCACGCGAAAAATAACGGCGTTACAAGCGTCCCATAAAATTTCGCTGTTTGAACGCGTTTTCAAACGCATTGTCGGTTCCCTGAGCCGACAATTTTCTACAGACTGAAAATGGGAGTTGAACAGTTCGCCGGAGAAGTTTTTGTTTAAGTGTCGCCTGTCATAAGAAGAAAACAGATTCGTTTCTTCTTTCTTGTGACATTTTCCAGCTTGCAAAGTGAAATTATTGCGAGCCGGAAGAAAATTACTCTGTACTTCGCGCAATTTCTCGTAACGTCTTTTCGAGCATGTTCGAAGATTTATGCGGAAAATGCGAGGCAGCGCGAAGAACACGCAATAAACACGTTTCGCGCGACTACGAAAATTTGCACATCTTTAATTCGAATGTTAGGCAGCTTTGATTAGCAAGCGGACGGAGGGAGGCTACGTACAAATCGAGTTATTAAATCCGTGCGCGTTGCACGTATACAAACAGGTGCGGCCATGTATGAAACATAAGAGCCAGGAAAACAATATCATGCAACGCTGTGTGCCGTGTAAAGTTTTCAGATAACACAGGCCGTGATACAACACTGCGTTGGAAAACACATTAGAATACATTTTCTGCCGGGCATCAGGCTTTAAAGGGTAGTACGTCAAACAGCTGCACAACGGCTCACTTTATCGACTTATCTTCGTTATAGAAATATTTTGAGTTTGAGTTTTTTCGTCCATTTTCGTCAAGAAGTAGCTCTCGTAGTAATTACTGCAATTAATCAATCCAAATTCATAATAAAAGTAGTTTTAGACAGCTTGTAATTATTTGTAATTTTAAATCAAGAAAAATGTATCATACACTTTTCTGTCTTTTTGAAGATCTCTCTTCGTCGATTTTTTTTCCTCGAATCGACGCGATCTCGTTCTAATTATATTAAGAATTATATTAGAGATTATATTAATATATTTTTAGCGAGATAACGATTTGCGAATGAAGTGCAACTCGGTTAATAATCTGAGGAAATTTCTGGAGAAACACGAAGACGCTCTCTCCGAAGGAGAACAACCGCATTATTATCTATTCCGAACTCATGTAACTAAACGATTATTGTGCAATTTCCTGAAGACGTGAGATTGAGATTTTCTGCCGCGCTGTGGCACTGGCGGTTTCGATGCTCGCATCCATCATCGAAATAAGAGCTTAATGCAGTCACACGTAAGATGTGATTATTCTTAATGCATCAAGTGATAAATTTGCGGATTATATATCTAGGTACACTGCAAATCCAAGTGTGTTAATTTAACACACTTGACGTGTGTTTTTATTGAAGTCACTTTTAATACGTTTCTTAGTGTTTAAAATTGGAACACGCTTAATACGTGTTGATTTAACTCACTAAATTAACACGTTTTA